>NW_025547742.1:0-40142 GCF_905237065.1 Salmo salar
GCTCCAGACCAGATACAACACCCTGACTAAAGAGAGAGACCAGATACAGACTGAGATTTTCTTAGCGGCAGGCTTGCCAATTGCAGTGAGTAAACCTACAGTAATAAATAAGAATTAATCCCACACACCTGATCATATCTGTATTCTTTCATTAAGTGTCTAGGTTGATAAGTTGAAGGAAATTCATGTTTTCACCTTGTAGAACAAACCTGTCCTGAAGGCTGGCAGAAGTTTGAATCCAGTTGGTACTTCCTGTCTACTGAGAAGAAAACCTGGGAGAAGAGCAGAGAGGACTGTCTGGAGAGAGGAACAGACCTGGTGATCATAAACAGTGATGAGGAACAGGTTCGAACAAGAGTGAGTGAGTGAGTGAGTGACGGTCGTCGTATATAGTGGACCAATGCGCAGCGGGTTGAGTGCTCATTTTTAAACTTTTATTAGAACACTGACAAAACAAAACAAGAAAACGAACGGACGCACAGTATTGCCTGGTGCGTGGTGCTGGCTTTGGAAGTGCCAGACTGGAAACTCACACCTCAGGGCTAGTGCGAGGAGCGGGAACAGGACGTACTAGACTGGGCTGACGCACTGGAGGCCTGGTGCGTGGTGCTGGCTTTGGAGCCGCCAGACTGGATACACGCACCTCAGGGCTAGTGCGGGGGAGCGGGAACAGGATACACTGGGCCGTGAAGGCGCACTGGCGGTCTCGAGCGCAGTACTGGCACCACCCTTACTGGCTGGATGCCCGCTTCCCCCTGGCAAATGCGGGACGCTGGCACCGTGCACACCGGCCTGTGAATGCTCGGCCTCGACGCCATGCGCATCACCCCATAGCACGGGGCCTGACCAGTAACATGCTGCCTCCGGTAAGCATGGGGAGTTGGCTTGGGGCTTAGCCCTGGCCCAGCCAAACTACCCGTGTGCCCCCCCCAAAAAAAAATATTGGGGCTGCCTCTCAGGCTTCCATGCCAATTGTGTTCCAATATAACAGTCCCGGTCCTCTCCAACCTTTTTCCATGGTCCCTCTCCGGCTAGGATCTCCTCCCAAGTCCACGACTCACAATAACTCCATTCTAGCTCCATACCCCGCTGCTTGGTCCGTTGGTGGTGGAAAGTTCTGTAACGGTCGTCGTATATAGTGGACCAAGGCGCAGCGGGTTGAGTGCTCATTCTTAAACTTTTATTAGAACACTGACAAAAAAAAACAAGAAAACCAACGGCCGCACAGTATTGCAGGCTAAACACAGCAGTGCAAAAACACCTTCCCACAAATGACAGGTGAAAACAGGGCTACCTAAGTATGACTCCCAATCAGCAACAACGATGTACAGCTGTTCCTGATTGAGAGCCATACCAGGCCAACACAAAGAAATACACAACATAGACAGAGCATAGAAATACAAAACATAGAACATAACCAAAACCCCGGAATACTCTAAACAAACACCCCTCTACATAAACACATATCCCAACAAACCCCGAACCACATAAAACAAACACCCCCCTGCCACGTCCTGACCAAACTACAATAACAAATAACCCCTTTACTGGTCAGAACGTGACAGAGTGAGTGAGTGAGTGAGTGAGTGAGTGAGGAGTGAGTGAGTGAGTGAGTGAGTGAGTGAGTGAGTGAGTGAGTGAGTGAGTGAGTGAGTGAGTGAGTGAGTGAGTGAGTGAGTGAGTGTGAGAGAGCACGCAGCTGAGCAAAGAAAAGAGTCCCCTCATCCAGCTGGTCCTGGGGCTGAGTTCACAAACCTGTTCTACTAGGACGCAGAGGAATGTGGGTTGGCAGCGCACTACATTGCTGCCTGCCATAAGATGAGGGACAGTGTCTGACAGACCAATCAACCTGCACATGTCCTCTACTGTATGCTAATTGTTATTGTTCATATTTATCTTTCTCAAAAACAGAAGTTTCTCTTCAACCTCAAGAAGATAGTCTGGATTGGTCTGACTGACTCTGTTAATGAGGGGACCTGGATATGGGTGGACGACACCCCACTGACCACAAGGTGAGAGATGATAACTAATCTGTCAATTAGGCTCCATTTAACCTTTTCATGCATGTTCACGTTAAGATAAAACATGTCTACATATTATTTTGGATTGTGAAGTTCTAACAATGACATCTGACTGTTTTTAACCCTGTAGGTACTGGTATTAACCATGATATCTGACTGTTTTTAACCCTGTAGGTACTGGTATTAACCATGATATCTGACTGTTTTTAACCCTGTAGGTACTGGTAGTAACCATAATATCTGACTGTTTTTAACCCTGTAGGTACTGGTATTATCCATGTTATCTGACTGTTTTTAACCGTGTAGGTACTGGTATTAACCATGATATCTGACTGTTTTTAACCCTGTAGGTACTGGTATTAACCATGATATCTGACTGTTGTTAACCCTGTAGGTACTGGTATTAACCATGATATCTGACTGTTTTTAACCCTGTAGGTACTGGTATTAACCATGATATCTGAATGTTGTTAATCCTGTAGGTACTGGTATTAACCATGATATCTGACTGTTTTTAACCCTGTAGGTACTGGTATTATCCATGATATCTGATGGTGTTTAACCCTGTATGTACTGGTATTAACCATGGTATCTGACTGTTTTTAACCCTGTAGGTACTGGTATTAACCATGATATCTGACTGTTTTAACCCTGTAGGTACTGGTATTAACCATGATATCTGACTGTTTTTAACCCTGTAGGTACTGGTATTAAATGATATCTGACTGTTTTTAACCCTGTAGGTACAATGATATCTGACTGTTTTAAACCCTGTAGGTACTGGTATTAACCATGATATCTGACTGTTTTTAACTCTGTAGATACTGGTATAACCCACAGCCTGATAATGCAGGTCCTACAGGGGAGGAGGACTGTGTTGAGATACGTACAGATCAGAGTCCTCTAAAGGCATGGCATGACTTGTCATGTGACAACAAACTCAACTGGATTTGTGAGAAAGTGTTTTAACATCACCTTGACAACATACTGTAACACATACAGTAGACTACAGTGCACACATCTTCCTCCTTCGTTTATTCTCTCTCTCTGTGTCTCAAACCAGTGCACATGTTGTATTTCTTTGTATAGCATATTAATAAAAGTCCTACTTATTTCCTGACATTGTAGCTTCCTGTTTAACAGAGTCAACATGCAGTTAGTATGTTTGACTTTGTCCACACTCTGCATGCAGTGCATTTTATAATTTCCAGTTCTTACTTGCTACAGGTATTTACATGCTCCAATTTAGATCTGGTGGAAACATTCTAGACAGTACCAAACCACCGTTACATACACTGTACAGGAGTTGACTGTGTCACCAATCAATGAGTGTAGTAGAGATATCAAAGGGTGTCAAAGGATGTTACTTAATAATCTTTGACAGTCAGTCTTTGATGTCAAGTCACATATCAAATGCTCATATTTGACTTTTGTTCCCTTATATGGGTCCCAAAATAGGCAAGTGAAGTGGGTCTTTTCAGTGTTTCAACCAGCTGTCACTCAAAAACTCAACCAATCAGGTTCATTAGGAGAGATGTGGGCTGTGGAAAATTGTGTCGCCATCTCATCCTCATTGGTTAAGCATACCCACCCTCAAAATCCACTTGGAGCAGTTTATAGTGTCAAATCTATTGTATGAACATTATAATGACCCATGTTTGTAGTCCTGGACTTCCTGAACATGTTGATGTATATTTGGGAGTAAACAGAGGGTCCAAATCAGCAGAAAGGTGAAAGGAAGGTGGAGTTCTGGAAACTCCCTGAATTATCTTGGGGCTGTTACATATGATATTTAATATATGTTAACAGATAGCCTCTGTTCTCCACTTCCCCTCTATTATCTATATATTCCTGGTATGATAGTGGCCTGTCCATCATCACAAATAGCAAGTCCCATTCCCTGGACAGGAGGACTGTGTTGAGATATACTCTGGACAAGGTGACCATGTAGAGACATGGAATGATTTATATTGTGCTGCAGAAAATGGTTTAACAATAACCACTGTAACAATCTCTCAAAAGATTACATGCACACAAGTGTACACACAAGTATGCACACTTGTTCTGTTTTTAGTATTAGCATAGCCACAACTACCCTTGTCATTTTGTTGATACTTCCCAAGAGTTAACACCTACGGCAGTCACACAGACAGAGACATACAGATTGATCAGAGACAGAGACATCACTAGAAGCGGAGACAAAATGTATAGAGGGTTTGCAGTTGATGTACAACGCCTCCTGGTGGCCATGTTGGATGACCACCACATTAATTCTAGAAGAAAAGAATAGTAGACCAACATAGGTCAACCCTATTATAGGAGAAGGTCCAAGGTCCCTCCCCTAGGATTGTATTCTCCAATGTGTTTTGAGAAGAGGGGAGGATTGAGGATGTGAGGAGGAACTCTCACTTTAACCACTAGGTGGAATATTCACTTAACCATTCAGCACTGTATCCAACCATCAACATGAGAGAGAGAGAACTTTCTATTAACAATGTTGTTTTCTATGTCACAACAACAGACATTTATCAATGGGGTTAAATCACCCCAAGGAAGGAGACAACTGCTATAATAACACTGACCACCTCAAGGAAGGAGACAACTGCTATAATAACACTGACCACCCCAAGGTGAGAGACTACTGCTCTATAATAACACTGACCACCCCAAGGTAAGAGACTACTGCTCTAATTACACTGACCACCCCAAGGTAAGAGACTACTGCTCTAATTACACTGACCACCCCAAGGTAAGAGACTACTGCTCTAATTACACTGACCACCCCAAGGTAAGAGACTACTGCTCTATAATAACACTGACCACCTCAAGGAAGGAGACAACTGCTATAATAACACTGACCACCCCAAGGTGAGAGACTACTGCTCTATAATAACACTGACCACCCCAAGGTAAGAGACTACTGCTCTAATTACACTGACCACCCCAAGGTAAGAGACTACTGCTCTAATTACACTGACCACCCCAAGGTAAGAGACTACTGCTCTAATTACACTGACCACCCCAAGGTAAGAGACTACTGCTCTATAATAACACTGACCACCCCAAGGTAAGAGACTACTGCTCTATAATAACACTGACCACCCCAAGGTGAGAGACTACTGCTCTATAATAACACTGACCACCCCAAGGTAAGAGACTACTGCTCTATAATAACACTGACCACCCCAAGGTAAGAGACTACTGCTCTAATAACACTGACCACCCCAAGGTAAGAGACTACTGCTCTATAATAACACTGATCACCCCAAGGTAAGAGATTACTGCTCTAATAACACTGACCACACCAAGGTAAGAGACTACTGCTCTATAATAACACTGACCACCCCAAGGTAAGAGTTTACTGCTCTACAATAACACTTACCACCCCAAGGTAAGAGACTACTGCTCTATAATAACACTGACCACCCCAAGGTAAGAGACTACTGCTCTAATAACACTGACCACCCCAAGGTAAGAGTCTACTGCTCTATAATAACACTTACCATCCCAAGGTAAGAGACTACTGCTCTATAATAACACTGACCACCCCAAGGTAAGAGACTACTGCTCTAATAACACTGATCCCCCCAAGGTAAGAGACTATTACTCTATAATAACATTGACCACAGTTTAAGGAGTAGGACTGGTTTTCTGTGGTTCTGAGAGATTGGTCAGTCTAACTCTGTGTTGTTCATACTCTAGGTTCTGAGAGATTGGTCAGTCTAACTCTGTGTTGTTCATACTCTAGGTTCTGAGAGAGAGGTCAGTCTAACTCTGTGTTGTTCATACTCTAGGTTCTGAGAGAGTGGTCAGTCTAACTCTGTGTTGGTCATCCTCTAGGTTCTGAGAGAGTGGTCAGTCTAACTGTGTTCTACTGCTGGTATTGGTGGAGTGGAGATTCTAATGGTGGTGGAGGTCAGAACTGTGCGATGGTACATTACTGGTTATCAGGCCAAGGAGAATGGTGGGACTTTGGGTGTTCTAATCCAGAGGATTGGATCTGTGAGAACTCAGCTGTTAAGGAACTCTCTACTGTTTGTTAATGGTGGTCTGAAGACTTGTGTGATGTGATAGAATAACAAATGATGAACTAGATGTTGGAGAGAAAGACACGGGCAGCTCCATTGAGGGATTCCACCATGCTTCCACCATTTTAAAGTAGTCAAGGTAGTTAACTGGGTGGGTTTTCCTATGGGTTGTCGCCTCAATGGTGCTGCACGCATTGAAACAGACGCTATAATAGCACAGATATAAAGATGAGTCCTATATCTATCACTATGGGTCAAGGTCACAGTAGTAGAAGGAAGACACTGAGCTTGTAGAAAACAGCCAATATGGGGAGACAAACACTTATAAAAGTAGGTATTATACCCAACATGAGGGACTTTTCTGACCAGCATCACATTGACAAAACCTAAAACTGACCCTGACGTTAACGCTAACCTTAACCTGCTCTCCATCCCATCTCACTCTGACAGTTTCCTTTTCTCTTATCACTATGGTTCCTATTCAGCTCTTTGGCCTCAAGTTCATTTCAAAGCCATAACTCATTTATTTGTTCTTCTATGTTGATTAATGGGTTTGACCATGTTAGCCACAATCTCACTCAGATTTAGGTTACCTTTGTCTAGATCATTGAATCTTTCCTTCAATCTAAATATATTTGTAGTTCATTCTAATTATAACCTAAGAACAGACAAATTTTCTTGAAGTGAAATGAAATTCATATCTTTATAATTGATGTACAGGTAGTGGATATATAGGACATGGGATTTAATAATGCTCAATGTTTTTATTTATTCAACAAAAGCTGGAGTGCACATGCTGAAAAATATAAACACATTTCAAATTACCATTACATTCCATTTCAGCTCATTACCGTACAATTTGACTTAGGGATAGGCGTCCCGTTAACGGGACAGTTGTAAATCATTCAGCGCCTTGTGTCACTATCGCTAATTTTAGAGAAACAACAAATGTCGGTACATGTAAGTGTCTTATATCGGCTGAAAGCTTAAATTCTTGTTAATATAACTGCACTGTCCAATTTACAGTAGATATTACTACTGAAAAAAAGGCCATGCTATTGTTTGAGGAGAGCTCCTAACAGCAAAACACTTTCTTCACCGCGATAGGTTTGATAAATTAATCTTTGAAGGTGATATGTGTACTTCCAATCTGAAATATTGCTCTTATTTATCATCCAAAGGGTCCCAGAGATAACATGAAGTGTAGTTTTGTTAGATAAAAGAGATCCTAGAACAAAACCAGACTTCACTATATCATTAGGAGTGCAGTATATCCTATAGGACACCATATTTGGTCAGAAATCGACACCTTCACGGCATGCCGATGACGGTGGTTTTGACGGTGGTTTTCCCTTGATCGACTCTAACCCCTGTCAAATAGGCACCAATCGGGGTCAAACAAAGCTAGCTAGATAGCCAATGAGCTGGGCTTTATGGCAGTGTCGGGAAACCCCGTATCTGTTGCAAAATGTAGCTGCTAACCTTGTGTGTCATTAAACCTTTTTCATTTTGGACAAAAATTATTAGAATTTCGAGAGTTATGAAATTATGAAAACTGGGTTGCAAATGTTGAACTTATAATATGTCTACTAATACTGGAAAAGCTAAATCAAAGTCCAAGTATACAGATTTTACGATATTCTTACAGAAAAATGTAATATGAATGTGATTGTCTCCATGAAAAATTTGCCCAAATGCACCTGGGGGACTTACATTTACATTTTTTTTTACATTTTAGTCATTTAGCAGACGCTCTTATCCAGAGCAACTTACATTTCATACTTTTATTTTATTTTTTTCTTCCCCATACTGGCCCCCCGTGGGAATCAAACCCACAACCCTGGCGTTGCAAACACCATGCGTTGCAAACACCATGCTCTACCAACTGAGCTACCAAATGTCATGTAGTGTGCTCATACTTCAAGTTATCCATCTGAAAGTTATCCTTTGCACATACACTGCTGCCATCTTGTGGACACCATGAAAATTACAACCACTGTGATGGCTAGATGTGGGCCCTTTCTTTTGCATTTCAAAGATGGTGGTAGAAAGGAAGGAAAAAAACATTTAGTTTTTTCTTTGTATTTTCTTCTACCATATATTTTGTGTTTTATTCTCCTACATTCAATTCACATTTCCCCAAACTTCAAAGTGTTTTCTTTCAAATGGTACCAAGAATATGCATATATTTGCTTCAGGCCGGAGCTACAGGCAGTTAGATTTGGGTATGTCATTTTAGGTGAAAATTGAAAAAAATGGGCTATCCCTATATATATTACAAAATTACCGTGTTCTTAATCTGAGGAAGTAATGTGGGTTTAACCATTTAACAGGATCATTACACCTGAGAGCTGAGAAAGATATCTTTGTTTCAGATTACTTCCCGTTGTACATTGGTGGGAGGATGATCAGTAATATACAGAACATAATTAAAGAGCATTATGTTGCCTGTATCAGCTGTTCTTCTGATTTAAAAAATACAAATAAATACTTTTCTGATTAATTTTGGCACCAATTTGCAGTTCAGTTCTTACAAACTCCAGTGGTCACTAGTGTGTAGACGACTTCACAACACAGTTAATTCTCTGGTGATATCATCTGGATGTTGGTCACTGTGAATACCTCATAGGGAGGAATTAAGACTTCTCTCTCTCCTGTAAATACAGAGTAATATGATATGTCAGCTCCAAACACGTGGAGATCTCAAAGCAGGACATCTCTCCAAATGAATCTCTGTCTATTTCCCTGCATAGAGTGTCCGAGGTGAAGGTGCCTAAACAAATCTTTTTTGTTGACAACGTTCTGATCAAAATACACTTTGGTTCTATGATAGCTAGTAGTGCTGAGAGATTAGTGCTTTTTGAGGTTGGTTTGGTTTCAGTCTGATTATTAAAAAATAATCACGGATTTCAGTTTTGATAAAAAAAAATTACATTAAATACACGATGCATTATGTGGCTTGAATTCCGTAACAACACAGAATAAAACAATGAATAAAAGTCCAATGATGGTAGTGACTGCCCAATACTGCTTATCACTTATTAACCATCATTTATTCACATTTCTTTAATAACATATTTCAGTTGTGTATATTACATTTATTTAATAAAATAATTCCGTTATTGTGTATATTACATTTCTTTAATAAAATAATTCAGTTGTGTATATTACATTTCTTTGATTTGATGACTTTATTCTTTCATTCTAAATAATCATCTCCACAGAGCTGCTAACTGTGCTGTCTGATTTAGTGTTGTAAATATATGAACACTATTGTGACTATGAACACAGTTAATAGCTTTATGTAGCAGTAGCCTGTTTCTATTGCTTTACAATTCAGGTCACTCTTCCATTTCCCAGTGCTCTTTAGAGTGTAGACGACTTTACACCACAGGTTACTGACTGCTGACTTTGTCTGGATGTTGGTGACTTTGAATACCTCATAGGGAGGAATCAAAACTTCCCCCTCGTTTCCATAGGCTGAGTAATATGTCAGGTTAACACCAAAACGTGTGTTGATCTCAAAGCAGGATGTGTCTCCAAAATCGTATAAGGTCTTATGTATAGAACTTGAGACAAAATATTCAAAGCGCATTTCTTTGTTGATAACATCCAGATCAAAAGTTACGTTGGTTCTAAGGTAGGTGGTCCTACATGTTGTTTGACAATGTTTGAGAATCTGAATGGCGTCAGTTAGATAGAAGTGCAGGGAATGGTACTGGAATGATCTTCCATACCCATATCTGCCTTCTCTAACTGCTTCGTTGAAGTCTAGGTAGATGGATTCGGATGGAGGTTGGGGTTTGTTATTTGTGTACAAATACATAGAGATGGAATGCACTTTTTGCAGACCATCTTTTGGAATGGATGCATGTTTCTCTGCTATGTCCCAGGCTTTTATGAAGTTAGCGGTGGTGTTTTTCTCATGTGGGAGACAGTAGCTATCCACCCTCTTAAAGGCTTCGTCTCTGCAGCCATCATATTTGTCGTCAACAGAATCAGGTGCCGTGTCCAGTGGGAAAATCTTGTTCTGTAACAGTAACATTCTTTAGTGACATTCTCCTGATACAGACCTAACAGGTCCCTGCTTGGGTGATAAAATGTTTACCAATCCCTTATTGGCCTCAGTTTCCTATTTGTGATGCCAAATATGATGAAAACAATAGTAAGTCAATGTGCAAAATGAAAGTACAACATGATAGCACTGCCCAAGTCCTAAAGCAGGATGCCAAAGATATGATCCACAATATTTTTTTCTGCATAGCTCAGGGCGTAGTCAAAACAACATGAAACCTATTCACAGGTACTGCCCATAACATTTAAGGACTCTCTTTTCTTGTCAGAAAAAAACAGTAGTGGGACAATATTTTATTTTCTTATGTCTCTGTAAAAGGAGTACTTGTTCAACTTAAAAATATAAATGAACCCTGCTGGTGTTAAATGTAAAGTTGTAGGAACGTGTAACAAATATGTTACAATGTAACTGTATTTCATTGGCTTTTCGTTTACTCAACTTGATTTCCTGATTTGACAATTTATTATAAGCAGGGTAAATAAACTAAACTAGGTAAATTAAATATTAAATGTGAGGTTGTATTTTTCTTAGGGTACCTGTTTCACCAGTCCAAAGTGAAGACAGAGAATCAACATCAAGACAAATATTGTGTTTGTCTTCTTCTCAGTTCTCTTCACATCTAAAGATGAGAACAAAACCAGTGAAAGGATGATAAACATTTCCATTGTGCCTTTACATACAAATAAGTTACAGATACATACAAAACTGTTGTCATTGTAAAACATTATAAAAAAATCTCACTATCAATTAAGAGATATCCACCACCCATGTTGCAGAAGTTGTTGACCTCAAATCTACAGTATGTTCAAAGTATAGTTTCCGTTGATAAAGACTGATGGATTGCTGTCGTTCAGAATGTCAACACATTGGACACACCCAAGCACGTATGCACATACAGTGGATGTTAACAGTTGGCCCTGTGGGTGACTGTGTCGTAACAGCAGAAGCCTTGTGAAGGAGGATACATTGACACACAATGACACAATCACAGATTTCTACAGATTTCAGATTAAAGTGGGTGACAATGTTCTCTCAAGAACACTGCAGAACAGAATGTTGAATGTCTGCATTCCAGCAACGTTTAGCAAACATTCTGATGTGTTTGGATAAAATGGTTCATTGTTATTTAAAAAATATATATATTTCACCTTTATTTAACCAGGTAGGCAAGTTGAGAACAAGTTCTCATTTACAATTGCGACCTGGACAAAATAAAGCAAGCAGTTTGATGATGTTGTGTTGTCAGGCTACAGCCATGATTCTCCTGATGCTTGTACGAAGTCGAACCCAGTCACAGAGAAACACAGCAAGCAGAGGTAAGGGTAAATCCAGATGTTTACTTAAAATCTATGCAGGAACAAGGCAACAGCACAAGAGTGAACTAAACAAACAGGCTAGATAATTTGACACCCACCAAGTTTGGTGCTCACCAAACTTGGTGGGTGTCAAATTAGCTAGCCTGTGATGGCCGAGCTATCTACTCAGAATATTGCAAAATGTGCTTTCGCCGAAAAGCTATTTTAAAATCTGACACCGCGATTGCATAAAGGAGGTCTGTATCTATAATTCTTAAAATAATTGTTATGTTTTTTGTAAACGTTTATCGTGACTAATTTAGTAAATTCACCGGAAGTTTGCGGTGGGTATGCTAGTTCTGAACATCACATGCTAATGTAAAAAGCTGTTTTTTGATATAAATATATATGTCACAAAAACCAAAACCACAGCTAAATGCAGCACTAACCTTTGATGATCTTTATCAGATGACACTCCTAGGACATTATGTTATACAATACATGCATGTTTTGTTCAATCAAGTTCATATTTATATCAAAAACCAGCTTTTTACATTAGCATGTGATGTTCAGAACTAGCATATTACCATTAGGAGACAGTTAGAAAGGTAATCATACAGTAGATATTACGATTAGGAGTCAGTTAGAAAGGTAATCATACAGTTAGTTAAGATGGATGACTATGTCAGTGACCCGGTTATTGAATTAAATGAGAGCAGAAAGGAGAGTGAAGACTGAGACCCATCGTTCAGGTACGAGTTAAGAAAGCTCTCAAATACATGCGCACACACACACACACACACACACACACACACACACACACAGAGAGAGACAAAGACTTAATGGTTGAGATATGACAAAACTGAGGATGGATCAACAACATTGCAGTTTCTCCACAATACTAACCTGAATAAACCTGAATAAAAAGTGTTATGTTTGGAGCAAAACCAACACATCACTATGTACCACTCTTCATGTTCTCAAGCATGGTGGTGGCTTCATCATGTTATGGGTATGCATGTCATTAACAAGGACTAGGGAGTTTTTTTTAGGATAAATAGAAACTGAATACAGCTATAATCCTAGAGGAAAACCTGGTTCAGTTTGCTTTCCGACAGACACTGGGACACAAATTCACCTTTCAGCAGGACAATAAGTTAAAACACAGTTTGACCAAGACAACATTGAATGTTCCTGAGTGGCCTAGTTACAGTTACAGTTTTGACTTAAATTGGCTTTATAATCTATGGCAAGACTTGAAAATGTCTGTTTAGCAATGATCAACAATCAACTTGACAGAGCTTGAATTTCATTTTAAGAATAATGAGAAAATGTTGCACAATCCAGGTGAAGAAAGCTCTTAGAGACTTACCCAGAAAGACTCACAGCTGTAATCGCCGCCAAAGGTGCTTCTACAAAGTATTGACTCAGGGGTATGAAAACTTATTTTTTGCATTTCATTTTCAATAAATGTGCAAACATTTTTAAAACATGTTTTCAATTTGTTATGATGGGGTATTGTGTTTAGATGGGTGAGAAATAATCAATTTAATCAATTTTTAATTCAGGCTGTAACAAAACAAAATGTGGAATAAGTCAAGGTGTGTGAATACTTTCTGAAGGCACTGTACTTATCAAGCATGTTTTCTACCACAGTGTCTGACTCGCTGGCTCTCTGTGTTGTTAACCATCTAGGTACAGGTGTATCTATCCAAATGCAATAATCTGGGTCCTGCTGGAGAGGAGGACTATGCTGAGACAAACACAGAAACATGTGAGGAGAATCTTCACTGGGTTTGTTAGAAAGTGGTTGAACATCACCATGACAACATACTGTGACACATACAGCAGCCTAGTGCACACAACTTCCTCCTCCTGTCTCTCGCTCCAATTTCATCATTTAACAGAGCGACTTACAGTAATGAGCAGTGGCGTAACGTACTTAAGATAAAATACTTTAAAGTACTACTTAAGTCATTTTTGGGAGTATCTGTACTTTACTATTTATATTTTTGACAACTTACTTCACTTTACTTCAATACTTTTTACTACATACTTTTTCCCTGACAACTTGCACACTCATCTTCTGCACATCTATCACTCCAGTGTTAATGCTAAATTGTAATTCTTTCACCACTCTGGACTATTTATTGCCTTACCTCCCTAATCTTACTACATTTACACACACTGTAGGGTATATCTTTCTATTGTGTTATTGACTGTACGTTTGTTTATCCCACGTGCAACTCTGTGTTGTTTGTGTCGCACTGCTTTGCTTTATCTTGGCCAGGTCGCAGTTGTAAATGAGAACTTGTTCTCAACTGGCCTACCTGGTTAAAAAAAGGTGAAATAAAAAATGTCATAAAAAAACAACCCAAAGTACTCATTACATTTTGAATACTTAGCAGAGCAGGAAACATTGTGAAACACGTGGTCATCCTAACTGCATATGTTCTGGCAGATTCACAGTACATTAGACACAACATGAGGTCAGTACATTAGACACAACATGAGGTCAGTACATTAGACACAACATGAGGTCAGTACATTAGACACAACATGAGGTCAGTACATTAGACACAACATGAGGTCAGTACATTAGACACAACATGAGGTCAGTACATTAGACACAACATGAGGTCAGTACAGTAGACACAACATGAGGTCATTTCATTAGACACAACATGAGGTCAGTACATTAGACACAACATGAGGTCATTTCATTAGACACAACATGAGGTCAGTACATTAGACACAACATGAGGTCAGTACAGTAGACACAACATGAGGTTAGTACATTAGACAAAACATGAGGTTATTTCATTAGACAAACCATGAGGTCAGGACATTAGACAACATGGACAGGAGAAGAAAATGTCCCAACCTCAACCACCATGTTACTATTTCATCACCTTCCTCTTTTGATATTTCCCTTTTATTCTGTGGATGACAAAAGTAGTAAAGATCAGAGCAGAGACAGGTACAGTAAAGAAAACAGACACAGGGGCAACTATGTTACCAGACTCTGTATATAGACAGAAAACACAGGACGTTAATGGAGATTTCACCTTTATTTAACCAGGTAAGGTAGTTGAGAACAAGTTCTCATTTACAACTGCGACCTGGCCAAGATAAAGCAAAGCAGTGCGACAGAAATAACAACACAGAGTTACATGGAGATGTCTGAGGTCATCTGTGCTGAGACAGATATGAACAAGAAGATCAAGTTTAACAGAGGTGAGATGGAGGAGAGGATTGTGGATATCTACGTCAGTGCAGACACCCTGAGAGACGGTGAGACCAGCACCAAGAGAGAAGAGACAGCAGACACTGCTCCTAATAATGGACCAGGAGACCAGCACTCAGGTAACACACACACACACACACATACACACACACACACACACACACACACACACACACACACACACACACACACACACACACACACACACACACACAAAACATGAAAGTATGTTGTATGTGTCCACAGAGCCTGATAGCTCAGGGAAGAGATCCTCCAGAGTTGCTGCAGTGTGTCTGGGGCTGCTGTGTGTTCTACTGGCTTGGATCATAGGCCTGTCTGTCTACTGTGAGTTTGTGTACAAGTTCATTGCTTTTCACATAGTTGTATTAAGTGCTGGTTACTAAGCCTATTTACCTGGTGTTTTACCAAGTAACTATGTGTTAATACTTTGTAGATAACAGAGCCATCAAAGATTCTGAGGATGAAAGGAACAACTTGTCAAAGAGTTTTTCCCTTTATAAGACCAACACAACTGCAGAGAGAGACCAGTTACAGACCAGATACAACAACCTGACTAAAGAAAGAGACCAGCTACAGACCAGATACAACAACCTGACTGAAGAGAAAAGCCATATTCAGGCAAAGCTTTTTGTGATTGGTGAGATATAAACTGTGATAAATTAGAAGTAAAATCAACAGTAGTTATATATCAATGTGTTTATGAGTATGAATATACTGGCTAAGTTTCTCAATGTGTTCACTTTTGCTCTTCAACAGAGCAGCATTGCCAGGAGGGATGGAGATACTTTGACTCCAGATTGTACTTCCTCTCCTCTGAGAAGAAAACCTGGAAGGAGAGCAGACAGGACTGTCTGGAGAGAGGAGCAGACCTGGTGATGATAAACAGCAGAGAGGAACAGGTGAGAGAGAGAGAGAGAGAGAGAGAGAGAGAGAGAGAGAGAGAGAGAGAGAGAGAGAGAGAGAGAGAGAGAGAGAGAGAGAGAGAGAGAGAGGTGGAGCAAATATAATTTTCATCTGTGCACTAATATGTGCAGTATTTTATAAATATATTAAAAGTTACAGTTTTTTGTCTTTCTCAACAACAGACATTTCTCTTCAACCTCCACATGAGAGCCTGGATTGGTCTGACTGACTCTGTTACTGAGAAGACCTGGAAGTGGGTGGACGGCACATCACTGACCACAGGGTGAGATATTTGACCATTTTACCTTGTGATATGGAGATAAAAAAAACAGCAAAGATATATTGCTTCCAATCATGTTCATATAAATATATGTTTTGACTCATGAATGTCATTGAAGAGAACTATAGATGTATCATAGAAACAAGGTAATATTTACATTTGAATGTAGCAAAATGTGTTGATGGCCCATTCTTGATAATGGTATGATCATCTTACAGAGTGTGTGTTTAAAACATAGGACAATGTGTTTAATTGAGGAGGATGTTTTTACCACAGTGTCTGACTGTCTGGTTCTCTGTGTTATTTAGGTACTGGGGGACAGGACAGCCTGATAATGGTCGTCTGTTCTCTGGGCAGGAGGACTGTGTTGAAATATACTATGGACAAGATGACCCTGTAAAGACATGGAATGATGACATATGTGGCACAAATCATAACTGGATCTGTGAGAAAGGGGTGTAACAATAACCCACAGTAACAAACATTCTGTCTCTCTCTCTCTGTGTCTCTCTGTGTGTCTCTCTCTCTCAATTAATTTCAATTCAGTTAAACATGCTTTATTGTCATGGGAACATATGTTAACATTGACAAAGCAAGTGAAGTAGATAATATACAAAAATGAAAAACAATAAAAATGAGCAGTAAACATTACACTCACAGAAGTTCACAAAGAATAAAGACATTTCAAATGGCATATTATGTATATATACACAGTGTTGTAACGATGTGCAAATGGTTAACCTCTATGGTCTAGGTGGGACGCTAGCGTGCCACCCGTGGTGCACTCCATCAACAGCAGGTGCATTTCAAGAGCGGCAAATTTGAATCCAAATAAATGTCAAAATTCAAATTTTTCAAACATACAACTATTTTACACCCTTTGAAAGATAAACATCTCCTTAATCTAACCACGTTTTACGATTTCAAAAAGGTTTTACGGCGAAAGCATAAATTTAGAGTATGTTAGGACAGTACATTTACAAGAGTTGTGTGTAATGTTTTGTCAATTCAAAGACAGGGTCACCAAAACCATAAAACCAGCTAAAATGATGCACTAACCTTTTACAATCTCCATCAGATGACACTCCTAGGACATTATGTTAGACAATGCATGCATTTTTAGTTCTATCAAGTTCATATTTATATCCAAAAACAGCGTTTTACTATGGCATTGATGTTGAGGAAATCGTTTCCCTCCAATAACCGGCAGTCAAGTCAGCACCACAAATTAAATAATTAAAATTAGAAAACATTGGTAAAATATTATATTGTCATTTAAAGAATTATAGATTTACATCTCTTGAACGCAATCAACTTGCCAGATTTAAAAAGAACCTTACTGGGAAATCACACTTTGCAATAATCTGAGCACTGCGCCCAGAAAAATACGCGTTGCGATACAGACTAGCCGTCATGTTGGGGAGATCTAAAATCGAAAATACTATGTAAATAATCCATTACCTTTGATTCTCTTCATCAGATGTCACTTCCAGGTATCACAGGTCCATAACGAATGTAGTTTTGTTAAAAAAAGCTCATCATTTATGTCCAAAAATCTCCGTCTTGTTAGCACATGATCTAAGCCAGCCGGACTTCTCGTCATGAACGAGGGGAAAAAATATATTTACGTTCGTTCAAACATGTCAAACGTTGTATAGCATAAATCATTAGGGCCTTTTTAACCAGAACATGAATAATATTCAAGGTGGACGAATGCATTCTCTTTTATAACGTATTGGAACGAGGGTACCCAACATGAACTCGCGCGCCAGGTGTCTAATGGGCCATCATCGTTCCATGGCTCTTGTTCGGTCAGATCTCCCTCCAGAAGACTCAAAACACTTTGTAAAGGCTGGGGACATCTAGTGGAAGCAATAGGAAGTGCCAAAATATTCCTCAGCCCCTGTGTTTTTCAATGGCATAGGTTTAAAGGTAATACAACACATCAGGTATCCACTTCCTGTCAGAAAATGTCTCAGGGTTTTGCCTGCCAAATGAGTTCTGTTATACTCACAGACACCATTCAAACAGTTTTAGAAACTTTAGAGTGTTTTCTATCCATATATAATAAGTATATGCATATTCTAGTTACTGGGTAGGATTAGTAACCAGATTAAATCGGGTACATTTTTTTATCCAGCCGTGCAAATACTGCCCCCTAGCCCTAACAGGTTAAACAAGCAGGGGAATGACAGAAGAGGAGCGCTGACCGCCACCGCAGTGAGGCCCCCGTATTCCAAACAGGGGACAGGGTCTGGCTCTCGACACGAAACCTGCCCCTTCGCCTGCCCTGCCGGAAGCTGGGTCCGCAGCGTGTAGGGCCCTTCAAAGTCCTGAGGAGGATAAACGAGGTATGTTACCGATTACAACTCCCTTCGTATTATCGTATTAACCCCTCGTTTCATGTGTCTCTCCTCAGGCCGGTGGTAGCTGGGCCCTTACAAGACAGTGAGGTGCCGGGGATCCCTCCGCCCCCTCATGGACATCGAGGGGTCCCCGGCGTATTCAGTACATGCCATTCTGGACTCAAGACGCCGGGTGAGGGGCCTGCAGTACCTCGTGGACTGGGAGGGGTACGGTCCGGAGGAGAGGTGCTGGGTGCCGGCGGGGGACATACTGGATCCAGCACTGTTGAGGGATTTCCATTGCCTCCACCCGGATCGCCCTGCGCCTCGCCCTCCGGGTCGTCCCCGAGGCCGGTGTCGGCGTGCTGCGGGAGCCGCGCGTCGGGGGGGGGGTACTGTCACGACTCCTGCCAAGGGTGACTCCTCTCCCTGTTCGGGTGGCGCTCGGCGGTCGTCGTCACCAGCCTACTAGCAGCCACCGATCCCTTTTTCCCTTTTCTGTTGGTTTTGTCTTTATTGGTTTCACCTGTGTATGATTAGTGATTAGTTGGGTATTTAGCCTGTTTCCCCACCTGTTCTGTGTGCGGGCTTATTTCTGTCTTTCACTGTGTTTTGTGTGAGTGGAACGTGTTTTTGGGTCCTTGTATTTTTGATTACACCCTGTTGTTATTTTTGGGTGTATACTCTCTTTGACGGTGCATTTATTAAAGCACGATAGCAAACGCTCTTGTTTCCTGCGCCTGACTCCACACCCACTACATCAAGCATTACAGTTTGTTCCATTTTGTGAATTCTTGATTAGTGAGCGGACCCCAGACCTCACAACCACAAAGGGCAATGGTTGTATAACTGATTCAAGTATTTTTAGCCAGATCTTAATTGGTATTTGAATTTTATGTTAATTTTATGTTAATTTTATGTTCATTTTGATGGCATAGACGGCCCTTCTTGCCTTGTCTGTCAGAAAATGTACAGCTTTGTGGAAGTTACCTGTGGCGCTAATGTTTAGGCCAAGGTATATATAGTTTTTTGTGTGCTGTAGGGCAACGGTGTCAAGATGGAATTTGTATTTGTGGTTCTGGCGACTGGACCTTTTTTGGAACACCATTATTTTGGTCTTTCTGAGATTTACTGTCAGCGCCCAGGTCTGGCAGAATCTTTGCAGAAGATCTAGGTGCTGTTGTAGGCTCTCTCTCTCTCTCTCTCTTATATAGTTATTATTTTAATAGTTGGAAAAGGTCCTGAATGGTTAACACTTAAGTCTAAGCATCCCGCTAGCCGGACACCTGTCAACAACTTCCGGTGAAATTGGAGGGCACGCAATTCAAATAAATAATCATAAAAATTATGGATATTAAACATTTAGGTACATACCAGTATCTTATATTGGGGATCCCTGCCCGGTATAGGGATTCATTGTCAAGAGACCATGGCGGGAAATTCAAAACTGCAAGAATCTAATAATTTCAATTTCTCAAACAATCAACTATTTCTCACCATTGAAAAGATAAACATCTCCTAAATCCAACCACATTGTCCGATTTCAAAGAGGCTTTACGGCGAAAGCATAAAGGTAGGTTATGTTAGGAGAGTACATTGAAAATAGCTGTGTGTAATGTTTTGTCAATTCAAAGACAGGCGTCACCAAAAGCGGATAACAAGCTAGAATTATGCACTAACCTTTGACAATCTTCCTCAGATGACACTCCTAAGACATTATGTTATACAATACATGCATTTTTTGTTCCATCAAGTTCATATTTATATCCAAAAACAGCATTTTACAGTAGCGGTGAAATTCAGATTTTTTTTTCTCTCAAATGCTTCCGGTGAACAACGTTACAATTTACAAAATTACTATTCGAAAACATTGGTAAATTATAATATTGTCATTCAAATATTTATAGTTTAACATTTCGTAAATGCTACTGCAATGCCAGATTTCAAAATAACTTTACTGGGAAATCACAATTTGCAATAAACCGGGTGCTGTGCTAAGAACAATAGGCTAGGCTATACAGGTTAGCACCATCTTGTAACCATGTAATATCAAAATTACTATTGTCAATAATCCCTTACCTTTGATTATCTTCATCCATTGGCACTTCCAGGATTCCCAGGTCCACAACAAATGTGGTTTCTTTCAACAAAGTTCATAATTGATGTCCAAATAACTCCAAGTTGTTAGCGCTTCGGTAGGCTACTAAAAAGTAGCGCGGGGGGGGGGGGAGTCACGGCGAAAAGTAAAAAAAATTATCTATTTACGTTCGTTCAAACATGTCAAATGTTGTTTAGCATCAATCTTTAGAGCCATTTTTAACGTGAAACATCAGTAATGTTTCAACCCGACCTCTCCTGTGTCTTGAAAAACGTATTTGAAAAATGTATCGCATCACATGATTGCGCAGGTGCAGCCAATAATGAAGTGACGACATCCCAGGGAGGTCAACTTCTCTTCCTTGTCATCCGGTCTCTGTTCATCATAGACGCTTCAAACAACTTTATAAAGATCGTTGACATCTAGTGGAAGCCGTAGGAAGTGCGAAATGAATCCTTTCTCACTGTGGTATCTAATAACAATGACAAAAAAAAATAGTACAGCCACAAAATTATTTTATTTTCTCAGGTTTTTGCCTGCCATATGAGTTTTGTTATACTTACAGACACCATTCAAACAGTTTTAGAAAATTCAGAGTGTTTTCTATCCAAATCTGGTAATACTATGCATATCCTAGCTTCTGAGTTGGTGTAGGAGGCAGTTAAAAATGGGCACATATTTTTTTCAAAATTCTCAATACTGCCCCCTAGCGTGGAAGTGTTAGAAGTGTTCTTTATCCAATGGTACCAGTTATATGCATATCCTGGCATCTGGGCCCGAGTAACAGGCAGTTTACTTTGGGCACGTCAGTCAGGCGGAAATTCAGAAAAAAGGACTCTAGCCTGAAGAAGTGATGATTCCACCTAGTGGTTAAAGTGAGAGATGAACTCAACAGACGTGAAATAGTGGTATGACAGACTCTGTCTCAAAACACATTGGAAAATAGAATCCTAGTGGAGGGACCTTGGACCTTCTCCTCTAATAGGGTTGAAAGGAGGAGAGGAGATAGGCGGAGAGGACTCTAGGAAAGACTAATTGAGATAGAGCCTTAGTGTCAGAGAGACAGAGAGGAGGAAGAGAGAAAAAAATAAGACAAATAATTGTTTTGTTTTGATTTAGAGGAGAGTACTGTAGAAAATGACTTTTCATGATTTTTTAGAAACATGTCATGTGATTTGCCATAGGCTTATGCTTAATACAAAAAAAATGGGTCCAATTATGAACCTATGTTGATCACTTTAATAATAAGAATAACAAAGTTACTTTTGAATAAAAAAAGGAACAATTGTCTTTAACAAGGTCTACCAGCTTCCTGATTGAATGTGATTGGATACTGAGAGGGCACACTCACAAACACAAACAAAAACAATGCTAATGAAAGGTGAGAATGACTCACAACCTTCACTGTACAAGGGACAACGTGTAGGTGACCAATGGCAACACCAAGCACCAGAGGACCTGTCTGCTACACACTCATCATGGTATCTAATGGGGTCTCCACCCTCTCCCTCTCTGTTCTCTGTCTGTGGACCACAGCAGGTGACAGGATGTTTCAAGGCTCTATCCACCAATAGGAAGGAGACCTGATATATGTCCTTAATGCCACCCTATTCTCTATATAGTGCACTACATAGGGAAATAGGATGCCATTTGGGACACAGTCTTAAAGACCAGACTGTTGTGTATAACGTCCTCTCCATCCCTTGTTTATTCTGTTCCCTGACATCTTTCATCATCTTTTTAATGTTTTTGGAAGGTTATTTATGATCCAACCCTTCATTCTGGTGTTATCCACCTATTCCGCTCCAGTCATTAACACGAGGCCGTCCTCCCCAATGAAGGTGCCACCAACTGTCACGTCTGTTCGAATGATCGGACCAAAATGCAGCGTCGGTTTCATTCTACATATTTATTGTACTGTGAAACTTACTGCGATACAAAATAAACTGAAGGAACAAAACAACAAACCGTGACGCAGGAGGAACAAACACACTCATAAAATATAATCACCCACAAAACACAAGTTGGACAAACAGCAATTTAAATATGACCTCCAATTAGAGACAACGACAACTGGCTGCCTCTAATTGGAGGTCATGCCAAACAAAAACCAACCTAGAAATACAAAACTAGAAACTAAACATAGAAATACAAAAACGGACAAACACCCCCTGACCTACTCTATCATAGAAAATAACTTACTATGGTCAGGACGTGACACCAACCTCTTGTGACACACACACACATAACTAGACAAACACTAAAACCATATAATAAAACAACACTAGTGAAGTTTTGATAGATTTTCTTCTGTGTCTCAGTTGGTAAAATCATCCCACTGGGCACAGACATCAGTTTAACGTCTAGTTTTGATTTGCACTTGGTTCAGTTGTCAGCGTTAGTGTTGTAGGATGTGTGTGTGTGAGTTCGTGTGGGTGTGTTAGTGTGTGTTCGTGCGTGTTCCTCTGCAGATGGAAGAACAAGACTCTACAGGCTGGCTGCTGTGTGTTTAGGAATTGTGTGTGTTCTACAAGTCACACTCAACATCTCCCTGAGGCTTGCTTTCTGTGAGTGAGGCGGTGTCCCAAATGGCACCCTATTTCTGTTTAGTACACTACTTTTGACCAGAATAGGCTGACAGGAATAGGGTGCAATTTGGAACATAACTTGTATTTCATTTTCTCACTACAGAAAGTATCACAAGAGACCAGTTACAGATGAGACTTGACATTACATAGCTATTGGGACTGTAGACAACATCAATAGAGAATTGAGATCTAGGATCAACTTCTCCTCCCCCAATTCTAACCTTAACCATTTAGCAGGGGGAAAAGCAATACTGACCCAAGATCAGCATCTAGGGAAAACATTACCCGACTCCAGATGTGTAATTTTAGCCGGCTCCACAGAAGAGAGAGACCAAGTAGAGGCCTGTTACAACACCACTGGCCTGGCGCATAACAGAGACCAGCCAGATACCAGTAGTGGTATCACTGACCTGTGTATAGACAGAAACCAGCTGCTGAAGGAGAGAGATCAGTGCAGGCAGAACAGAAACCAGTTAATGAGTGAGAGAGACCAGTTGCTGAGAGAGAGAGACCTTTTACTGATTGAGAGAGACCATTTACTGAGGGAGAGAGACCATTTACAGAGGGAGAGAGACCAGTTGCAGAGGGAGAGAGACCAGTTACAGAGGGAGAGAGACCAGTTACAGAGGGAGAGAGACCAGTTACAGAGGGAGAGGGACCAGTTACAGAGGGAGAGAGACCAGTTACTGAGGGAGAGAGAGCAGATACTGAGTGAGAAAGACCAGTTACAGAGGCACAGAGACCAGTTACTGAGGAACAGATACCAGTTAAAGAGTGAGAGAGACCAGTTACAGAGGCAAGGAGACCAGTTACTGAGGGAGAGAGACCATTTACTGAATGAGAAAGACCAGTTACTGAGGGAGAGAGACCAGTTACTGAGGGAGAGAGACCAGTTACTGAGGGAGAGAGACCAGTTACTGAGGGAGAGAGACCAGTTACTGAGGGAGAGAGACCAGTTACAGAGGGAGAAAGTCCAGTAACTTAGGCAGAGAGACCAGTTACAGAGGCAGAGAGACCAGTTACTGAGGGACAGAGACCAGTTACTGAGGGACAGAGACCAGTTACTGAGGGACAGAGACCAGTTACTGAGGGACAGAGACCAGTTACTGAGGCAGAGAGACCAGTTACTGAGGCAGAGAGAGCAGTTACTGAGGCAGAGAGACCAGTTACTGAGGCAGAGAGACCAGTTACTGAGGGAGAGAGACAAGTTACAGAGGGAGAGAGACCAGTAACTGAAGGAGAGAGACCCGTTACTGAAGGAGAGAGACCAGTTACAGTGGGAGAGAGACCAGTTACAGTGGGAGAGAGACCAGTTACTGAGGTAGAGAGAACCAATACTGAGGCAGATAAAACAAAATCATTGCACTTCAGGCAGATTGACACACACACACACACACACACACACACACACACACACACACACACACACACACACACACACACACACACACACACACACACACACACACACACACACACACACACACACACACACACACACGACTGATCATCCATCACATCGTGTTTTAAGGATATACATACAGTTTATTTACAATATCATTACTGACAAACTATGGAATAAAAAACATGTATTTTGGGTTCTGATGGAGTACGGCTGTTTAACCTCTTGGGGCTAGGTGGGACGCTAGCGTGCCACCCGTGGTGCACTCCATCAACAGCAGGTGCATTTCAAGAGCGGCAAATTTGAATCCAAATAAATGTCAAAATTCAAATTTTTCAAAAATACAACTATGTTACACCATTTGAAAGATAAACATCTCCTTAATCTAACCACGTTTTACGATTTCAAAAAGGTTTTACGGCGAAAGCATAAATTTAGAGTATGTTAGGACAGTAC
Organism: Salmo salar; assembly: GCF_905237065.1. Taxonomy (NCBI): domain Eukaryota; kingdom Metazoa; phylum Chordata; class Actinopteri; order Salmoniformes; family Salmonidae; genus Salmo; species Salmo salar. The sequence continues at coordinate 24,760 of NW_025547742.1, forward strand.
ATTTACAAGAGTTGTGTGTAATGTTTTGTCAAGTCAAAGACAGGGTCACCAAAACCATAAAACCAGCTAAAATGATACACTAACCTTTTACAATCTCCATCAGATGACACTCCTAGGACATTATGTTAGACAATGCATGCATTTTTAGTTCTATCAAGTTGATATTTATATCCAAAAACAGCGTTTTACTATGGCATTGATGTTGAGGAAATCGTTTCCCTCCAATAACCGGCAGTCAAGTCAGCGTCACAAATTAAATAATTAAAATTAGAAAACATTGGTAAAATATTATATTGTCATTTAAAGAATTATAGATTTACATCTTTTGAACGCAATCAACTTGCCAGATTTAAAAATAACCTTACTGGGAAATCACACTTTGCAATAATCTGAGCACTGTGCCCAGAAAAATACGCGTTGCGATACAGACTAGACGTCATGTTGGGGAGATCTAAAATCGAAAATACTATGTAAATAATCCATTACCTTTGATTCTCTTCATCAGATGTCACTTCCAGGTATCACAGGTCCATAACGAATGTAGTTTTGTTCAAAAAAGCTCATCATTTATGTCCAAAAATCTCCGTCTCGTTAGCACATGATGTAAGCCAGCCGGACTTCTCGTCATGAACGAGGGGGAAAAAATATATTTCCGTTCGTTCAAACATGTCAAACGTTGTATAGCATAAATCATTAGGGCCTTTTTAACCAGAACATGAATAATATTCAAGGTGGACGAATGCATAGTCTTTTATAACGTATTGGAACGAGGGTACCCAACATGAAGTAGCGCGCCAGGTGTCTAATGGGACATCACCGTTCCATGGCTCTTGTTCGGTCAGATCTCCCTCCAGAAGACTCAAAACACTTTGTAAAGGCTGGTGACATCTAGTGGAAGCAATAGGAAGTGCCAAAATATTCCTAAACCCCTGTGTTTTTCAATGGGATAGGTTTAAAGTCAATACAACACATCAGGTATCCACTTCCTGTCAGAAAATGTCTCAGGGTTTTGCCTGCCAAATGAGTTCTGTTATACTCACAGACACCATTCAAACAGTTTTGGAAACTTTAGAGTGTTTTCTATCCATATATAATAAGTATATGCATATTCTAGTTACTGGGTAGGATTAGTAACCAGATTAAATCGGGTACATTTTTTTTATCCAGACGTGCAAATGCTGCCCCCTAGACCCAACAGGTTAACTAAGTTCATGAGGCATTTATAAGTTATCATCTTTAATAATTTATTGGTAGACTTTATATTATAACACAGCTGTAAGAAACGGTCCTATTGTAGCTGATTTTGTCAAACCCCCACCCTCTTATACGTGTGTGTGTATGCATGTATGTGTTTGTGTGTGCATGTGTACGTGTGTGTGTGGGTATGTGTGTGTGTGTGTGTGTGTGTTCTCCCATCAGTGTGTATCTCCTCAGGACCTGAGGATTCAGGGAGAACACTCTACAGGATGGTTGCTGTGAGCTTTGGGATACTGTGTGTTCTACAAGTCACTCAACATCTCCCTGAGACTAGTCTGTGAGTGTATTCTTATCTAGTCATTACACTATATCAGACTTTCACAACAAGATCCTAAATTCAGATGTTATCTTTGTACAATAGCTAAGTTCCTCCTCTGTTACAGAACAGATACAACAACCTGACTGAAGAGAGAGGCCAGCTACAGACCAGTTATAACAACTTGACTGAAGAGAGAGGCCAGCTACAGACCAGATACAACAACCTGACTGAAGAGAGAGGCTACAGACCAGTTACAACAACCTGACTGAAGAGAGAGGCCAGCTACAGACCAGTTACAACACCCTGACTGAAGAGAGAGACCAGCTACAGACCAGTTACAACACCCTGACTGAAGAGAGAGACAAGCTACAGACCAGTTACAACAAGTAGACTAAAGACAGACAACAGCTACAGACCCGTTACAACAAACTGACTAAATAGAGAGACCAGTTACAGAAACCTGACTGAGGAGAGAGACCACCTACAGGCAAGCTACTACAACTTGACTAAAGAGAGACACCAGCTACAGAGGGAGAGAGATGATTTTGAGGGCTGGTACTACATCTCGACCAAGAGAAAAAACTGGAGAGACAGCAGAAAGGACTGAATGAATAGAGGAACAGCATTGAGGCCTCATTTATCAATTTATTATTATTATATACTACTTTCCCATCATAGTGTAAGCCCTGTTCCATCCGGGGGGGGGGGGACACACACACCAGTAGCAGATGACCTTTGATGAATACCATTTGTTCTCAGCCTCAGTGCTTGTGCAGGACCTTGGCTATTCGGCTTACAAAACGCCCCTAATTAACTATATATGGTAAAAATCATCCCTTTAAAGTCCCTAATTTACTATTTATGGTTAAAATCATCCCTTTAAATCCTGTGAGAATATACAACTAAGAGAGGACCATTAGGACAATTCAAGTTGCTTTAGCAATGGCAAATCTACTTGAAATGAGTAGTCAACACTCACCAATAAGCCATCCATCCTCAACAGCTCCTTCCTGTAGGTGTATAGACCAACATTGCTGTTCTACAGAATGGATGAGTCATGGTTCCAACGGGCCACCTTGAAACCACATTCAGCAGTGTTTTTGTTGTCATCATATAACCTATCACCTGCACATTAAGAGTGGAAGCCTTTTCTGTGCACATAGTTGAACTCATTTTGAGATGGTGAATGGGATGTTGGTGCTGTCTATGCTCAGTTTGTATTTGGGAATCCATTGATAGGATAGAAACCCCTCTTGATTTCAACATGTTTGTGATGGAGTATGGATATTGTGTGTTACAGCCAATTGGCAAGCTCCCACTCAAAAGTCCCCATTGCTAAAAAACACTTGATGTGCACCAGAATGGCATGTTTTTGCCTTTCTTAGGTAGGTCTTGTATCCTCAAAAGTTCTATACAGTTACTTTTGAGAAACGATATCTGATGAGCCAATCTGTACTTTCTGGAAAAAAGTCCCATTGGTCTCTAAAAAAATAGTTTGTAAAATGCAGCATGCGGCAAATCTTTTAACAGAGCAACATCAGGCATCTCTAATTCCATTTCCATTATTGCAGCCTTTGCACTGTTGGAGCTACCAACACAAGCATTTCACTACTCCTGCAACAACAACTGCTAAATATATGTATGTGACCAATAAAATTAGATTTGATTTGATTACACACATCCTGTCAAGATCTGCTGCATTAATTTACAATGCAAATCAAATTAAATGATTACTTTCACAATTGCAAGCAGTTCCCTTATTCCACCACTTGGCACTCACTGTTCCTTTGGATGATCATGCTGTGCATCAATTCAAGCAAACGTTCATTTAAATCTCAGACTTTGCATGGAAATAATGCTGTGCATGGTTTACACACAGATGTGTGTCTATCTGCGGTTGATGAGGCCTCTGGTGATCATTAACAGAGAACAGGAACAGGTGTCAGAGACAGAGAGCTGGATGGGGTTCTGATCTAACAATCCTTGGTCAGTAATGTATTTTATTTTACACATACAGACCATTTCAGTTAACAACATCTTTGTCAACAACAGACATTTCTCATCAACCTTAACAAGAGAGGCTGGATTGGCCTGACTGATATGATGAAGAGGAGACCTGGAAATGGGGGGGGACACAGACTCCCACACATTGCATGGTTTTCTATTTTCATATGAAAATGTTTACTACTGATTTCCTGTTTGTAGCTTCCTGTGTACCAGTATGTTTCACAACATGAAGTCAGTGAAGTCAGCACAGAAGACTCAACAGATTAGATTTAACAATAAAAACAGACCATTTTGCGACCACAAAACACTGGCATAGCACACGCCCCCACAGCCCCCGCAAGGTGGTTAATATTAAGACAAATGTTTGTGGAAAGAAAGTTGTAATTGTCCCGTCTTTCAAGAATCCCTGAGCTCTAAAACAGCAACATTTTCTCTCAGCCTCATGGCAAAATGTGGAGATTAGCTATAAACTGAGCTACGCCACTGCCACAACAGCAAACCACACACACAAACACACACTCACTCAATTTATTTTTTTGTATGAACATATTAATGTAATCACTACATATCAGCACCCTGTGTGTCAAGATTTAAAGAAGAATAAAATGTCCCAACCTCAACCACCATGTTACTATTTCATCGTCTTCCTCTTTTTACATTTTCCTTTTATTCTGGGGATGGCATCTTAAACAGTTAGTCTCACACTCAGAGCAGAGACAGAAACAGACAGACACAGACAGAGGGTCAACGATAGTACCAGAACCTGAATATGGACAGAAAACACAGTAAATTGTTGGAGATGTCTGAGGTCATCTATGCTGAGCCAGATACGACCAAGAAGGTCAAGTTTGACAGAGGTGAGATGGAGGAGAGGATTGTGGATATCTACGTCAGTGCAGACACCCTGAGAGACCAGCACCAAGAGAGAAGAGACAGCAGACACTGCTCCTAATAATGGACCAGGAGACCAGCACTCAGGTAACACACACACATGAGGACACACACACACGCACTCACACACACACACACACGCAAATAAGTTACACACACAAAACATTAAACACATGATATTACCCTGTAGTACTAAAGCTTTATTTGTCCCAGTCCTGGATGATACAGTAAAACACATTACCAAAGATCTTTAATCATTTGTGATTCAGTACCTTTTCAGTGGTGGAAGAGACCCTCTGGAGTTGCTGCAGTGTGTCTGTGGCTGCTGTGTGTTCTCCTACTGGCTGGGGTCATAGGCCTGTCGGTCCAGTGTAAGTCTACAGTATATCTATACTAAACAGCAATATAAACGCAACATGCAAACATTTGTGAGATTTTACTGAGTTACAGTTCATATCAGTCAATTGAAATGAGTTCATTAGTCCCTAATCTATGGATGTCACATGACTGGCAGAGGTTCAGCCGTGGGTGGGCCTTGGAGGGCATAGGTCCACCCACTTGGCAGCCAGATTCAAATCACTGGGGAGCCATGCCCAGCCAATCACAATGAGTTTTTCCCCACAAAAGGGCTTTATTACAGACAGAAATACTCCTCGGCACCCCCCAACACTCAGACGATCCCACAGGTGAAGAAGCCAGATGTGGAGGTCATGGGCGTGCGTGGTTACACGTGGTTTGCGTTTGTGAGGCCAGTTGGACGTACTGCCAAATTCTCTAAAACAACATTGGAGGCAGCTTATGGTAGAGAAATGAACATTCATTTATCTGGCAACGGCTCTGGTGGACATTCCTGCAGTTAGCATGCCAGTTGCACGTTCACTCAAAACTTGAGACACCTGTGGCAAAACTGCACATTTTAAAGTTGAATTTTATTGTCTCCAGCACAAGGTGCACCTGTGTAATGATCATGCTGTTTAATCAGCTTCTTGATATGCCACACCTGTCAGGTGGATGGATTATCTTGGCAAAGGGTAAATGCTGACTAACAGGGATGTAAACACATTTGAGATAAATAAGCTTTTTGTGCATATGGAACAATTCTGGGATCTTTTAATTCATCTCATGAAACATGGGACCAACACATGTTGCATTTATATTTTTGTTCACTGTTTAAATAGTTCTTATGATTCAGATTTAGTAGTTCTGATGTGATCTATTTTAGTGAGAAACTTCTTTATTGTTGTTGCAGACAGCAACGTCTCAAAGAACTCATCTGCAGAGAGAGAACAGCTACAGACCAGTTACAACACCCTGACTAAAGAGAGAGACCAGTTACAGACCAGTTACAACACCCTGACTAAAGAGAGAGACCAGCTACAGACCAGTAACAACACCCTGACTAAAGAGAGAGACCAGTTACAACAACCTGACTAAAGATTGAGACCAGCTACAGTCCAGTTACAACAACCTGACTAAAGAGAGAGACCAGCTACAGAACAATTACATCAACCTAACTAAAGATAAAGACAAGCTACAGACTGAGAGAGATTTTCTTAGCGGGAGGCTTACCAATCTCAGTGAGTAAACCTACACTAATAAATTATCATTCATCCCACAAACTTTATAGTGTGTCTGTATTCTTTCATTAAGTATCCAGGGTGATAAGTTGAAGGAAATTCATGTTTCCATCTTCTGTAACAAACCTGTCCTGAAGGCTGGCAGAAGTTTGAATCCAGTTGGTACTTCCTGTCAACTGAGACTAAAACCTGGGAGAAGAGCAGAGAGGACTGTCTGAAGAGAGGAGCAGACCTGGTGATCATAAACAGTGATAAGGAACAGGTGAGAGAGAGAGAGAGATAGAGAGACGGGTAGATATGATCAATGATATGAATATATATGTATCTTTCACAACAACAGACATTTTTCTTCAACCTCAAGAAGAGAGTCTGGATTGGTCTGACTGACTCTGTTAATGAGGGGACCTGGAAATGGGTGGACGACACCCCACTGACCACAGGGTGAGAGATGATAACTATTCTATCAATAAGGCTCCATTCATCCTCTTTCTATACTGTCATTGATTATACCAGTCAAGACAATTAACTATGAAACATTTCTGTATATTATTTAGGATTATGATGTTCTAACTGTGACGTCTGATCGTTATTAACCCTGTAGGTACTGGTATTAACCATGATATCTGACTGTTTTTAACCCTGTAGGTACTGGTATTAACCATGGTATCTGACTGTTTTTAACCCTGTAGGTACTAGTATTAACCATGATATTTGACTCTTGCTAACCCCGTAGGTACTGGTATTAACCATGGTATCTGACTGTTGTTAACCCTGTAGGTACAGGTATGACAAACAGCCTGATAATGCAGGTCCTACTGGGGACTGTGTTGAGATACGTAATGATCAGCGTCCTCTGGAGGCCTGGAATGACTTGTCATGTGACAGCAAACTCGACTTGATTGTGAGAAAGTGTTTTAACATCACAATGACAGCATACTGTAACACATACAGCAGCCTACAGTGTACACAACTTCTCTCTCTCTCTCTCTCAAACCAAAGACACACATGTTGTATTAGTATATTAATAAAGGTCTGACCTATTTCCAACATTGTAGCTTCCTGTTTAACAGAGTCAACATGAAGTTAGTACGTTTGACTTTGTTGTCACGTCCTGACCAGTAGAGGGTGTAGTTGGGTCAGGACGTGGCAGAAGGGAGTAAGTGTTTTATTGTTTCATTTAATTTTGGCCGTGTGACTTCCAATCAAGCACAGCTGTAGAGGGTTGTGGTTGATTGGGAGTCACACATAAGTTGCCTACGTTTCCGTTGTGTGGTGTGGGTAATTGTGCTTGTCACTGTTGTTGCACCTGACAGGACTGTGTTGGCTGTCAGTTTTGTTGTTTTGTTAATTGCATAGTGTTCGTAACATTAAAAATGACGAACCCTAACTCCGCCGCATTTTGGTCCACTTCTTCCGTAGACAGCCGTTACAGAATTACCCACCAAACCAGGACCAAGCGGCGGAAGAGGAAGGAGCAGCAGGACTACTGCGTTATGGACAAATGGACATGGGAACAGATCCTGGACGGAGAGGGACCATGGACTCAGGCTGGGGATTATCGCCTCCCGCAGTGGGAGATTGAAGCGGCGAGAGCGGAGAGGCGATACTACGAGGAGAGAGAGCGCAACGAGCGCGAGAGGCAGCCCCAATATTGTTTTGGGGGGGGCACACGGGACAGTCGGTGGAGCTGAGGTCGGAACCAGAGCCAGTCGGGATGACATTGGAGGTGAGCGAGGGCTATGAGACAGAGACTGTGACGGGGTTAATGGGAAAATTAGGAGAGAGAGAGATGAGAGAGCTGCTAGTGTGGTGCATAAAGTACGGCATTCGCCCTAATGAGCGTGTCGTGGGTATGATGTCACCTGAGGCAGCTCTCCATACTCGTCCTGAGGTGCGTGCTGGTTGTCTGGTAAAGACTGTGCCTGCGCCCAGAAACAGGCCTCCTCCATGTCTTCCCAGCCCTGCACATCCTGTACCTACGCCCAGAACCAAGCCTCCTGCATGTCTTCCTATCCTGGTCAAGCCCGTGTCTCCTCCACGGACCAGTCCTCCAGTGGGTCTCCCTATCCTGGTCAAACCCGTGTCTCCTCCACAGACCAGTCCTCCAGTGGGTCTCCCTATCCTGGTCAAGCCCGTGCCTCCTCCACGGACCAGTACTCCAGTGGGTCTCTCTATCCTGGTCAAGCCCGTGTCTCCTCCACGGACCAGTCCTCCAGTGGATCTCCCTATCCTGGTCAAGCCCGTGTCTCCTCCACGGACCGGTCCTCCAGTGGGTCTCTCCACCCTGGTCTCTCCTGTGCCACCTCCTCAAGCCAGGCCTCCGTTATGTCTCCCCAGCCTGGTGAATCCTGAGTCGGAGCTGCCCGCCAGTCAACAGTCGTCGGAGCTGCCCGCCAGTCAACAGTCGTCGGAGCTGCCCGCCAGTCAACAGTCGTCAGAGCTGCCCGCCAGTCAACAGTCGTCAGAGCTGCCCGCCAGTCAACAGTCGTCAGAGCTGCCCGCCAGTCAACAGTCGTCAGAGCTGCCCGCCAGTCAACAGTCGCCAGAGAGGTCAGACTGCCCTGAACTGCCGGAGTGGCCAGACTGCCCTGAACTGCCGGAGTGGCCGGACTGCCCTGAACTGCCGGAGTGGCCGGACTGCCCTGAACTGCCGGAGTGGCCGGACTGCCCTGAACTGCCAGAGTGGCCGGACTGCCCTGAACTGCCAGAGTGGCCGGACTGCCCTGAACTGCCAGAGTGGCCGGACTGCCCTGAACTGCCGGAGTGGCCGGACTGCCCTGAACTGCCGGAGTGGCCGGACTGCCCTGAACTGCCGGAGTGGCCGGACTGCCCTGAACTGCCGGAGTGGCCGGACTGCCCTGAACTGCCGGAGTGGCCGGACTGCCCTGTTCTGCCGGAGTGGCCGGACTGCCCTGTTCTGCCGGAGTGGCCGGACTGCCCTGTTCTGCCGGAGTGGCCGGACTGCCCTGTTCTGCCGGAGTGGCCGGACTGCCCTGTTCTGCGGAGTGGCCGGACTGCCCTGTTCTGCCGGAGTGGCCGGACTGCCCGGTTCTGCCAGAGGTGCCCGCCTGCCCTGATCTGCCAGGGTGCCCGGCCTGTCAGGATCAGCCCGAGTGGTCCTCCTGCCCTCCGGTCCAGCCCGAGTGGTCCTCCTGCCCTCCGGTCCAGCCCGAGTGGTCCTCCTGCCCTCCGGTCCAGCCCGAGTGGTCCTCCTGCCCTCCGGCCCAGCCCGAGTGGCCCGCATGCCTTCCGGCCCAGCCCGAGTGGCCCGCATGCCTTCCGGCCCAGCCCGAGTGGCCCGCATGCCTTCCGGCCCAGCCCGAGTGGCCCGCATGCCTTCCGGCCCAGCCCGAGTGGCCCGCATGCCTTCCGGCCCAGCCCGAGTGGCCCGCATGCCTTCCGACCCAGCCCGAGTGGTCCGTCTGCCAGGGTCAGCCCGAGTGGCCCGTCTGCCCGGCGCAGCGATCGGCGCCAACAGAGTGGGCGACGCCGAAGGTGGAGCGAGGTCCACGTCCTGCACCTGAGCCACCTCCAGGATAGGTGGGTTGGGGAGGGAGGGTGTAGCACAGTGCCGTCGGTGACGGCAGCCACCCTCCCTTCCCTCCCTTATTGTTTAGGTGTTCCTTTTTGTTGGGGATTTTTTTTTGTGTTTTCCTTTTTTTTTAGGTGCATCCCGGGGTCTGCACCTTGAGGGGGTACTGTCACGTCCTGACCAGTAGAGGGTGTAGTTGGGTCAGGACGTGGCAGAAGGGAGTAAGTGTTTTATTGTTTCATTTAATTTTGGCCGTGTGACTTCCAATCAAGCACAGCTGTAGAGGGTTGTGGTTGATTGGGAGTCACACATAAGTTGCCTACGTTTCCGTTGTGTGGTGTGGGTAATTGTGCTTGTCACTGTTGTTGCACCTGACAGGACTGTGTTGGCTGTCAGTTTTGTTGTTTTGTTAATTGCATAGTGTTCGTAACATTAAAAATGACGAACCCTAACTCCGCCGCATTTTGGTCCACTTCTTCCGTAGACAGCCGTTACATTTGTCCACACTGTATGCAGTACATTTCATCAATTCCAATTCTAATACCTTCTTCTCACTTGCTACAGATATTTACATGCTCCATTTTAGGCCCGGGGGCAAACATTCCAGACTGTACCAAACCACCATTACATACACTGTATAGGAGTTGACTGTATCACTAATCAACGAGTGTAGTAGAGATATCAAAGGATGTTACTTAATAATCTTTGACAGTCTCTTTGTCAGAGATTACCCAGTATTTCTATACCTTTATTTGTCCCAATCCTGGATGATACAGTAATACACATTACCAAATATCTTACTTTAATAATGTGTTATTCAGTACATTTTCAGTGGTGGAAGAGACCCTCTGGAGTTGTTGCAGTGTGTCTGGGGCTGCTGTGTGTTCTAAAAATCTTTGACAGTCAGTCTTTGTTGTCAAGTTACATATAAGCACAATATCAAATGCTCATACTTGACTGTTGTTCCCCTATATGGGTCCCAAAAGAGGGAAGTGAAGTTGATATTTTCAGTGGTTCAACCAGCTGTCACTCAAAAACTAAACCAATCAGGTTCATTAAGAGAGTGGAGAGCCTTGGTGGTTTCAGTTGTCATCTCATCCTCACTGTTTAAGACTACCCACCCTCAATATCCACTTGGATCAGTTTGTAGTGTCATATCTATTGTATGGACATTCTAATGACACATGTTTGTAGTCCTGGACCTCCTGAACATGTTGATGTATATTTGGGAGTAAACAGAGGGTCCAAATCAGCAGAAAGGTGAAAGGAAGCGGGAGTTCTGGAAACTCTCTGAATTATCTTGTGGCTGTTACATATGATATTTAATATATACTGCTTAAAAAAATAAAGGGAACACTTAAACAACACAATGTAACTCCAAGTCAATCACACTTCTGTGAAATCAAACTGTCCACTTAGGAAGCAACACTGATTGACAATAAATTTCACATGCTGTTGTGCAAATGGAATAGACAACAGGTGGAAATTATAGGCAATAAGCAAGACACCCCCAATAAAGGAGTGGTTCTGCAGGTGGAGACCCCAGACCACTTCTCAGTTCCTATGCTTCCTGGCTGATGTTTTGGTCACTTTTGAATGCTGGCGGTGCTTTCACTCTAGTGGTAGCATGAGACGGAGTCTACAACCCACACAAGTGGCTCAGGTAGTGCAGCTCATCCAGGATGGCACATCAATGCGAGCTGTGGCAAGAAGGTTTGCTGTGTCTGTCAGCGTAGTGTCCAGAGCATGGAGTCGCTACCAGGAGATAGGCTAGTACATCAGGAGACGTGGAGGAGACCGTAGGAGGGCAACAACCCAGCAGCAGGACCGATACCTCCACCTTTGTGCAAGGAGGAGCAGGAGGAGCACGGCCAGAGCCCTGCAAAATGACCTCCAGCAGGCCACAAATGTGCATGTGTCTGCTCAAACGGTCAGAAACAGACTCCATGAGGGTGGTATATGGGCCCGACGTCCACAGGTGGAGGTTGTGCTTACAGCCCAACACCGTGCAGGACGTTTGGCATTTGCCAGAGAACACCAAGATTGGCAAATTCGCCACTGGCGCCCTGTGCTCTTCACAGATGAAAGCAGGTTCACACTGAGCACGTGACAGACGTGACAGAGTGTGGAGACGCCGTGGAGAACGTTCTGCTGCCTGCAACATCCTCCAGCATGACCGGTTTGGCGGTGGGTCGGTCATGGTGTGGGGTGGCATTTCTTTGGGGGGCCGCACAGCCCTCCATGTGCTCGCCAGAGGTAGCCTGACTGCCATTAGGTACCGAGATGAGATCCTCAGACCCCTTGTGAGAACATATGCTGGTGTGGTTGGCCCTGGGTTCTTCCTAATGCAAGACAATGCTAGACCTCATGTGGCTGGAGTGTGTCAGCAGTTCCCTCAAGAGGAAGGCATTAATGCTATGGACTGGCCCGCCCGTTTCCCAGACCTGAATCCAATTGAGCACATCTGGGACATCATGTCTCGCTCCATCCACCAACGCCACGTTGCACCACAGACTGTCCAGGAGTTGGCGGATGCTTTAGTCAAGGTCTGGGAGTAGATCCCTCAGGAGACCATCCGCCACCTCATCAGGAGCATGCCCAGGCGTAGTAGGGAGGTCATACAGGCACGTGGAGGCCACACACACTACTGAGCCTCATTTTGACTTGTTTTAAGAACATTACATCAATGTTGGATCAGCCTGTAGTGTGGTTTTCCACTTTAATTTTGAGTGTGACTCCAAATCCAGACCTCCATGGGTTGATAAATTGGATTTCCATTGATTATTTTTGTGTGATTTTGTTGTCAACACATTCAACTATGTAAAGAAAAAAATATTTAATAAGATTATTTCTTTCATTCAGATCTATGATGTGTTGTTTAAGTGTTCCCTTTATTTTTTGAGCAGTGTATGTTAACAGCTAGTCTTTGCTCTCCACTTCCCCTCTATGATCTATATCTTCATGGTATGATAGTGTCCTTTCTATCATCACAAATAGCAAGTCCCATTCCCTGGACAGGAGGACTGTGTTGAGAAATACTCTTGACAAGATGACCATGTAGAGATATGGAATGATTTATATTGTGCTGCAGAAAATGGTTTAACCTCTTCACTATAGGGGGCAGTATTTTCACGGCCGGATGAAAAACATACCCAAATTAAACTGCCTCCTACTCAGATATGCATATTATTAGTAGATTTGGATGGAAAACACTCTGAAGTTTCTAAAACTGTTTGAATGATGCCTGTGAGTATAACAGAACTCATATGGCAGGCAAAAACCTGAGATAAATCCAACCAGGAAGTTTGACCTCACATGGTTGTAGTCATTTCAAATGATGTTCTATCTAAACTACAGTGTCTGTGATGTCATATTGCACTTCCTAAGGCTTCCACTAGATGTCAACAGTCATTAGAACCTTGTTTGAAGCTTCTACAATGCAATTTGATTGAATGATACCGGGAACAGTAAGTGGTCGACCTGGTGTCATTGACTTACCTCGTGCACACTCATGTAGGGCTAGCCATTTTTCTTTTTCTTCTGTAATTAATCTGCTATTGTCCGGTTGGAATATTATCGAAATTCTAAGTTAAAAAACACCCTAAAGATTGATTGTGAACATGGTTTGACATGTTTCTACAAATGCTGAGGGAACTTTATAACTTTTCATCGACGGTGGATAGATGCATTTTGGAATGGTGATCTGGATGCGCCATCAAAACTGATTTATTTCAACATAAATTATAGACTTTATCGAACAAATGAACATTTCTTGTGGAAGTGGGAGACCTTCCGAGTGCATTCAGCCGAAGATCAGCAAAGGTAAGATAATATTTTTAACATATTTCAGCGTTTTGTGGATGCCGTGGCTGGACGGCTAACTGAATAGCTTGGGGCTCAGTACTCAGAATATTGAACAATGTACTTTCTCCGTAAAGTTATTTTGAAATCTGACAAAGCGGTTGCATAAAGGAATAGTTCATCTATACTTCTTTAATTAATTGTTATATATTTTGTCAACGTTTATGATGAGTATTTTTGTAAATTCACCGGAAGTTTTTGGTGGGAAACACATTTTCTGAACATCAAGCACCAATGTAAAATGCTGTTTTTGGATATAAATATGAACTTTATCAAACAAAACATACATGTATTGTGTAACATAATGTCCTAGGAGTGTCATCTGATGAAGATCGTCAAAGGTTAGTGCATAATTTAGCTGTGTTTTCGGTTTCTGTGACATATTTCCCTGCTTGGAAAATGTCTGTGTGATTATTTAACATAATCTAATGTTTCGTTTCGCTGTAAAGCCTTTTTGAAATCGGACAATGTGGTTAGATTAACGAGAGATTTATCTTTAAAATGGTGTAAAATAGTTGATTGTTTGAGAAAATTGAATTGTGGTGTCGAGCCCCGGACCCGACGTCACCACCAACCGGGAACGTCAGCACTCCCCGATGCTTCATATGATGGCTTCTGCATTCTGTAAGGACCGATACTGGAGATGAGAAGCAGGTATGGGGAGTTGAACATTTAATGCGGAACAGACAGGTAACAGGATAGGAACAGCGTCAGCACACGGGTATACAAAGACAAACAACAATTAATGCAGAAGCTGGGAACAGAGCGGGGAACCAGACAGATATAGGGAAGGTAATGACAGAGGTGATTGAGTCCAGGTGAGTCCAATAATCGCTGATGGGCGTGACGGGGGAAGGCAGGTGTGCATAATGATGGCAGGTGTGCACAATGCTGGGGAGCTTGGCGCCCTCGAGCGCCAGGGGGTAGAGCGGGAGCAGGCGTGACTTGGACGCAGTCTCCAGGTCTTATTATACCTCAGTGGTCTCCTCTGACTGCCCGTTAGCATGCAGCTCCTCAAACTGGGAGCCCTCCGCTAACCTCACCATCGGTGTCAACGAGAGAGGCATGGGTGATGAGACACTCAACACTTCTACGGCGATGGGCCCCAGAGCCGAGAATGTGCCTGCAGCACCACTTGCTGTTCAAAGAAGGTAGAGTTGGTGGTAGCAGACAGGGCAGGCAAAGTAGGTGTAAGTCTGGTCTCCTTGAAAGACTCCGTGGAGGTGGTTGTGAGCTCTACAGCCCAAAGCTGTACCTGTAGTTAGTAGAAAATCCACCCAGGTCTCTGTCATCACCTCTACAGCTGTACCTGTAGTTAGTACTACATCCACCCAGGTTTTTGTTACCAACACTACAGCTGTACCTGTAGTTAGTACTACATCCACCCAGGTCTCTGTCACCAACACTACAGCTGTACCTGTAGTTAGTACTACATCCACCCAGGTCTCTGTCACCAACACTACAGCTGTACCTTTAGTTAGTACTACATCCACCCAGGTCTCTGTCACCAACACTACAGATGTACCTGTAGTTAGTACTACATCCACCCAGGTTTTTGTTACCAACACTACAGCTGTACCTGTAGTTAGTACTACATCCACCCAGGTCTCTGTCACCAACACTACAGCTGTACCTGTAGTTAGTACTAAGTCCTCCCAGGTCTTTGTCACCAACAATACAGCTGTACCTGTAGTTAGTTCTACATCCACCCAGGTCTCTGTCACCAACACTACAACTGTACCTGTAGTTAGTACTCTGTCCACCAGAGGGCCACCTTTGACTCTGTCCCTGTATTTAAGGATCTGTGTGATGCTTGCTCTCCTCCTGTGGAATAGAGTAGAGCTATAGAGTTGTATAATAGTTAATGTAGGTAGATGTCATGTGGAACAGTGGAATCAGTGCAGAGAGAGTTGTGTCATTAGATGTAACCAGTATGTATATGCTATGTTGTACTAAAAGACAGGGTGGAAATATTAACTTTTTGTCTTAATACATGTGA
>NW_025547743.1:0-83493 GCF_905237065.1 Salmo salar
GGGATGTGTTGTGTGCATGTTAGCATGACGTAAGCTGCGTGTAGTACGGATGTGTAGTGTCGTTACGCATGTGGACGTCGTGTGCATGTTACGCGTGGTGGACGTTTTGCATGTTGGCGTATGGAGTGTTGTGTGTTTGTTAGTATGGGATGTGCGTGTGTTTGTTAGGGCATGGGATGCGTTGCGTGCATGTTGGGTATGGGATGCGTTGTGCGTGTCACACGCGGCTGGATGGGTGTGTCCGTTACGGACGTGTGTGTAGTTGGCGTATGGGATGCGGTGGTTGTATGCATGGGATGTGTAGTGTACGTATGGCCGACGTGTCCTGCGTACGTTGGCGTACGGGATGTGTTGTGTGGCCTGGTTGCACAGCGCGTACGGACGTGCGTCTGTTTACGTGCTGGGACGCGTGCCTGTTTGCTGCATGACGTGTTGTGCGTATGTTACGTAGGGACGCGGTTGTATGCATGACGTGTAGTGCATGGGACGGGTAGCGTCTGTTGCCGTACGTGACGTGTTGTGGTTGTTAGCATGGACGTGTGGTTGTTGCTGCATGGATGTGCGTGTTGTTAAGTGTATGGGATGTGTTGTGTGTCGTTAAGCGTATGGGATGTGTTGCGTGGTCATGTATGGGATGTGTTGTGTGTCGTATGTATGGGATGTGTTGTGTGTTGTTAAGTGTATGGATGTGTTGTGGTCGTTATGTATGGGATGTGTTGTGGTCGTTAAGCGTATGGGGATGTGTGTGGTGTTAAGTGTATGGGAGTGTGTGTGTCGTTATGTATGTACGTGGGTTGTGGTCGTTAGGTGATGACGTTGTACGTGATGTTGCTGCATGGGATGCGGCCAGCGCGATGTATGTATGGATCACGCCAGTGTACGTTGGCGCATGGGATTGCGTTGTGTGTACGTTACGGACGTGTTGTGCGTATGTTGGCTGCATGGGACGTGGCTGTGTGTATGTTACGGACGTGTTTGCGTGTACGTTACGTACGGACGCTTGTGCGTATGTTTACGGACGCTGTGCGCTTGTATGCATGGACGTGTCAGTGTACGCGTTATGTACTGGACGCGTTGTGTGTACGTTGGCGTATGGACGCTTGTGCGTATGTTACGGACGCTTGTGTACGTTCGCTTCATGGACGTGTCAGGCATGTCATGCGTACGACGTGTTGCGTGTACGTTGGGCGTATGACGTACAGTGTACGTTACGCATGGCGTGGTTGTGCACGTTACGTACAAGTGCGTCAGGTACGTTACGCATGGGGCGTGTAGTGCATGTTAGGCATGTGGATGCGTCTGTTACGTATGACCGTGCTCTGTTCACATAGGACGTGGTGTTAAGGCATGGACGCGCCTGTCACATGGACGTGCGCCTGTTGCGCATGGGATGCGTTGTGCTGCATGGACGTGTGCGCCGCCATGAACGACGCGTTGCGTGCATGGACGTAGCGTATGGACGTCAGCATGTTGGCTGCATGACGTGCGGTGATGGGATGTGTCAGTGTAGTTGCTGCCTAGATGTCAGGTATGTTACGAATCGTGGATGTGCTTGTGTGCTCTGGGGATTGTGTTGTGTGGCCTGTTTGGCGGTATGGACGTGTTGCGTGTAGTTAGTATGACGTGTAGGCATGTTACGTACGGGACGTGTGTGTGTAGTGGTGGAGGAGGGTGTGTGTAGTGTATGTTACGTGGGACGTGTATGCGTACGTTAGGGTATGGGATGGTTGTGGAGTTTAGTGGAAGGACGGGGTGTGTGTAGAAGGTGCCTGGTGGCTGTTGTGCATAGGATGTGCTGTGGTATGTTGGTATGGGATGGGTTGTGCATGTTATGTATGGGATGTGTAGTGTGTATGCTTAGATGGAGGGTGTGGGCGTTACGTTGGATGTGTGGCGTTGTATGATGGTTATGGTATGGGATGGTTGGTGTAGTAAAGGGAGTGGGAGTGTACGTTGGGAGGGATGCGTGTAGGATGGAGGTAGTTGGGGTGTAGGAGTGTGGGTAAGGTGGGAGTGGGAGTAACGCTAGGGAGGGTATGTTTTGGCTGCATGGGATGTGTTAGGTAGTTGGTGATGGAGTGTTGTAGTGTAGTTAGGACGAGAGAGTTTTCATGGGAGTATTGGTGTATGTTGATGGGACGGGGTAGTTGGAGGGGGGGTAGGTATATGGGGGGAGAGTAGTAGGGAGGGGTTTGCTGCGTAGGACGGGATAAGGTAGGATGTTAGGGTATGTTATGAACGGGATGTGTGTGTGTAGGAGGGGAGTTGTGATGTTAAGTATGGGACGTGTTGTGGTAGTTATGGTATGGGATGTGTTGTGTGTATGATATGATGGGATGTGTTGGTGTATGTTAGTTGGGATGTGTTGTGTGTATGTTATGTATGGGATGTGTTGTGTGTAGTTAAGTGTATGGGAGTGTTGTGGGTCGTTGGGTATGGGAGTGGTTGTGGTGTTAAGGTATGGAGTGTAGTGGTGTTAGATGGATGTGTTGTGGTGTTACGCGATGGAGTGGGTATGTCTGGGACGTGTGTGTGGCGCTTGTTGCTGTATGGGATGTGTCGAACGATGTTGGAGGCATTGGATGTGTTGGTGTATGTTATGTATGGGATGTGTTGAGTGTATGTTAAGTGTAGTGTGTGAAGGGGCTGCATGGGACGTGCGCTCGGGCATAGCTGCATGGGAGTGTGGGCTATGGGAGGGGATGTTTGAACGGGACGTGATGTGATGGGATGCCAGGCAGTATGGGCGGTAGGGGATGTGTTAAGTGTACGTTAGTATGAAGTGGGAGGTCAGTGTACGTTAGTGGGATGGTAAAGGTGGGGGTATGGGATGTGTGGGGTATGGAGTGGTTGGGTATGTTATGGGTGATGTTCGTTAGTGTATGGGATGTGTGGTAGTGGGAGCGTGGGGGACGTGTGTGGTCTGTTACGCGCAGGGATGCGGTTGTGCGTACGTTGGCTGCATGGGATGGTGTTGGTGCATGTTGTGATGGGTGAGTGGGGTGTGGGTGTCGTTTAAGTGTGGATGGGATGTAGTGGGTGGGTATGGGATGTGGTTGTGTGTATGTTAAGTGTATGGGATGTGTGTTTGTGTGTAATGTTAAGTGTATGGGATGTGTTGTGTGTTTGTTAAGCGTATGGATGTTGTGTGTTTGTTAGTGTATGGATGTGTTGTGTGTTTGTTAAGTGTATGGGATGTGTTGTTTACGTGTATGGGATGTTGTTGTGTGTCCGTTAAGGATGTGTTGTGTGTATGTTAGGCGTATGGATGTGTTGTGTGTCTGTTAAGTGTATGGGATGTGTTGTGTGTATGTTGCTGCATGGGGGATGCGTTCCGTGTATGCTATGTATGGGATGTGTTGTTGTGTGTCTGTTAAGTATGGGATGTGTTGGTTATTGTTGTTATGTTATGTATGGGATGTGTTGTGTAGTCTGTTGTATGGGATGTGTGTTGTCTGTTAAGTGTATGGGAGTGTGTTGTGTGTTGTTAAGTGTATGGGATGTGTTGTGTGTTTGTTAGTGCATGGGATGTGTTGTGTGTCTGTTAGTGTATGGGATGTGTTGTGTGTTGTTAAGTGTATGGGATGTGTTGTGTCTGTTAAGTGTATAGGATGTATTTGTGTGTCTGTTGTGTATGGGATGTTGTTGTGTGTTGTTGGTGTATGGATGTGTTGTGTGTGTGTAAGGATGATTGGTGTATGCTTGTGTGTTTGTTAAGTGTATGGGATGTGTTGTGTGTTTGTTAGTGATGGGATGTGGTGTGTGTTTGTTAAAGTGTATGGGATGTGTTGTGTGTATGTTAAGTGTATGGGATGTAATGTTAGTGTATGTTATGTATGGGATGTGTTGTGTGTATGTTAGTGTAGATGTGTTGTGTGTATGTTAAGTGTATGGGATGTGTTGTGTGTATGTTAGTGTGGATGTGGTTGTGTGTATGTTAAGTGTATGGGATGTGTTGTGTGTATGTTAAGTGTTGGGATGTGTTGTGTGTATGTTAAGTGTATGGGATTGTGTGTTGGCTGTGTATGTTAAGTCTGGAGTGTGTTGTGTGTTTTGTTAAGTGTATGGAGATGTGTGTTTGTTAATGTATGGGATGTGGTTGTGTGTTGTTAGTGTATGGATGTGTGTTATGTTAAGTGGGATGTGTTGTGTGTTGTTGTTTATGGATGTAGTGTTGTTAGTGGGACGTGTGTTGTGTGTATGTTAAGTGAATGGATGTGTTTGTGTGTATGTTACGATAGGGTGTGTTTAGGTTGTGTATGGGCTGTGTCGTGTATGTTAAGGGATAGTGGGGTTGTGTGTATTGTTAATGTATGGGATGTGTGTTGTTAGTGTTTGCGCCGGATGTGGTTTTGTGTTGTAAGCGGAGGTGTGTTTGAGAGTTTGGGAGTGTGTGTGTTTGTTAGAGAGTAGGATGTGTTGTTGTGTATGTTAGGTATGGGATGTGTTGTGTTGTTAAGTGTATGGGATGTGTTGTGTGTATGTTATGAATGGGATGTGTTGTTATGGGATGTGTTGCGTGTATGGTGTTGTGTGTCTGTTAAGCGTGTATGGGATGTGTTGTGTGTTAGTGTATGGGATGTGTTGTGTGTATGTTGTGTATGGGATGTGTTGTGTGTATGTTGGTGTATGGATGTTGTTGTGTGTCTGTTAAGTGTATGGGATGTGTTGTGTGTCTGTTGTGCGTATGGATGTGTTTGTGTGTATGTGTGAGTGTATGGATGTGTTGTGTGTCTGTTAAGTGTAGGATGTGTTGTGTGTATGTTATGTATGGGATGTGTTGTGTATGTTAGTGTATAGATGTAGTGTTGTTAGTGTATGGGATGTGTTGTGCGTGTATGTTAGGATGATGTGTTGTGTGTGTATGTTAAGGCTGCATGGATGTGTTGTGTGTATGTTAAGTGTTGTACGGGATGTGTTAGTGTATGTTAATGTATGGGATGTGTTGTGTGTATGTTAGGGATGTGTTGTGTGTATGTTAAGTGTATGGATGTGTTGTGTGTACGTTAAGGGATGTGTTGTGTGTATGTTAAGTGTATGGGATGTGTTGTTGTGTGTCTGTTAGTGTATGGGATGTGTTGTGTGTTTGTTAAGTGTAGGGATGTGTTGTGTGTGTTAATTGTGTATGAGTGGGATGTTGTGTGTATGTTAAGTGTATGGGATGTGTTGTGTGTATGTTAAGAGTGTGTGTGATGTTAAGTTTGGAGTGTTGTGTATGTTTGTATGGGATGTGTTGTGTGTATGTTGAAGTGTATGGGATGTGTTGTGTGTGTGTTGTGTATGGGATGTTGTGTGTATGTTAAGTGTATGGGATGTGTTGTGTGTATGTTAGGATGTTGTGTATGTTAAGTGTAGGGATGTGTTGTGTGTTGTTATGGGCGTGTGTTATGTATGGATGTGTGTTGTTAAGTGTATGGATGTGTTGTGTTTGTTAGTGTATGGGATGTGTTGTGTATGTTAAGTGTATGGGATGTGTTGTGTGTATGTTAAGTGTATGGGATGTGTTGTGTGTATGTTAAGTGTATGGGATGTGTGTGTGTCTGTTAGTGTTGGGATGTGTTGTGTGTCTGTTAAGTGTATGGGATGTGTGTTGTGTGTCTGTTAAGTGTATGGGATGTGTTGTGTGTCTGTTATGTATGGGATGTGTTGTGTGTCTGTTAAGTGTATGGATGTGTTGTGTGTATGTTAAGTGTATGGGATGTGTTGTGCGTTTGTTAAGTGTATGGGATGTGTTGTGCGTATGTTATGTATTGATGTGTTGTGTGTATGTTAAGTGTATGGGATGTGTTGTGTGTATGTTAAGTGTTTGGGAGTGTGTTGTGTGTATGTTGAATGTGTTTGTTGTGTTGTGGATGTGTGTTTGTTAAGTGTATAGGATGTGTGTTTTGTATGTATGAGTGTGTGTTTGTTAAGTGTATGGGATGTGTTTGTGGTTGTTAAGTGATGGGATGTGTGTTGTGTGTATGGAATGTTGTGTGTATGTTAAGTGTATGGGAGTTGTGTGTATGTTAAGTGTATGGGATGTGTTTGTGTGTATGTTAAGTGTATGGGATGTGTTGTGTGTATGTTAAGTGTATGGGATGTGTTGTGCGTTTGTTAAGTGTATGGGATGTGTTGTGCGTATGTTAAGTGTATTGGATGTTTTGTGTGTATGTTAAGTGTATGGGATGTGTTGTGTGTATGTTAAGTGTTTGGGATGTGTTGTGTGTTTGTTAAGTGTATGGGATGTGTTGTGTGTATGTTAAGTGTATGGGATGGTGTTGTTGTGTATGTGTGTATGGGATGTGTTGTGTGTATGTTAGTGTATGGATGTGTTGTGTGTCTGTTAAGTGTATGGGATGTGTTGTGTGTCTGTTAAGTGTATGGGATGTGTTGTGTATGTTAGGTGTATGGGATGTGTTGTGTGTATGTTAAGTGTATGGGATGTGTTGTGTGTTTGTTAAGTGTATGGATGTGTTGTGTGTTTGTTAAGTGTATGGGATGTGTTGTGTGTATGTTAAGTGTATGGGATGTGTTGTGTGTCTGTACGTGTATGGGATGTGTTGTGTGTCTGTTAAGGCGTATGTTGTGTGTATGTTAAGTGTATGGGATGTGTTGTGTGTTTGTTAAGTGTATGGGATGTGTTTGTGTGTATGTTAAGTGTATGGGATGTGTTCTGTGTATGTTAAGTGTATGGATGTGATTGTGTGTTTGTTAAGTGTATGGGATGTGTGTGTTGTTAAGTGTATGGGATGTGTGTTGTGTTAAGTGTATGGGATGTGTTTGTGTGTATTAAGTGTATGGGATGTGTGTTTGTTAAGTGTATGGGATGTGTTGTGTGTATGGGATGTGTTGTGTGTTTGTTAAGTGTATGGGATGTGTTGTGTGTGTTGTTAAGTGTATGGGATGTGTTGTGTGTTTGTTAAGTGTATGGGATGTGTTGTGTGTCTGTTAAGTGTATGGGATGTGTTGTGTGTTCGTAGTTAAGTGCATGGATGTGTTGTGTGTCTGTTAAGTGTATGGGATGTGTTGTGTGTCTGTTAAGTGTATGGGATGTGTTGTGTGTCTGTTAAGTGTATGGGATGTGTTGTGTGTCTGTTAAGTGTATGGGATGTGTTGTGTGTCTGTTAAGTGTATGGGATGTGTTGTGTGTCTGTTAAGTGTATGGGATGTGTTGTGCGTATGTTAAGTGTATGGGATGTTGGGGGTTGTTGTGTATGGGATGTGTTGTGTGTATGTTAAGTGTATGGGATGTGTTGTGGTGTATGTTAAGGGACGTGTTGTGTGTATGTTAAGTGTATGGGATGTGTTGTGTGTATGTTAAGGGATGTGTTGTGTGTATGTTAAGTGTATGGGAGTTGTGTGTATGTTAGAGAGATGTGCTGTGTGTTTGTTAAGTGTATGGGATGTGTTGTGTGTTGTTAAGTGTATGGATGTGTTGTGTGTATGTTAAGTGTATGGGATGTGTTGTGTGTATGTTGAGGGATGTATTGTGTGTATGTTAAGTTTATGGGATGTGTTGTGTGTATGTTAAGTGTATGGGATGTGTTGTGTGTATGTTAAGTGTATGGGATGTGTTGTGTGTATGTTAAGACGCGGTGTATGGAAGTGTGTTGTGTATGTTAAGTGTATGGGATGTGTTGTGTGTATGTTAAGTGTATGGGGTGTGTTGTGTGTATGTTGTGTATGGGATGTGTGTTTGTTGAGTGTATGGGATGTGTGTTTGTTAAGTATAGGATGTGTGTTTGTTGTGTATGGGATGTGTTTGTTAAGTATATGGGATGTGTGTTTGTTAAGTGTATGGGATGTGTGTTTGTTAAGTGTATGGGATGTGTTGTGTGTATGTTAAGTGAATGGGATGTGTTGTGTGTATGGGATGTGTTGTGTGTATGGGATGTGTTGTGTGTATGTTAAGTGTATGGGATGTGTTGTGTGTATGGGATGTGTTGTGTGTATGTTAAGTGTATGGGATGTGTTGTGTGTATGTTAAGTGTATGGGATGTGTTGTGTGTCTGTTAAGTGTATGGGATGTGTTGTGTGTCTGTTAAGTGTATGGGATGTGTTGTGTGTCTGTTAAGTGTATGGGATGTGTTGTGTGTCTGTTAAGTGTATGGGATGTGTTGTGTGTATGTTAAGTGTATGGGATGTGTTGTGTGTATGTTAAGTGTATGGGATGTGTTGTGCGTTTGTTAAGTGTATGGGATGTGTTGTGCGTATGTTAAGTGTATTGGATGTGTTGTGCGTATGTTAAGTGTATGGGATGTGTTGTGTGTATGTTAAGTGTTTGGGATGTGTGTGTGTGATGTTAAGTGAATGGGATGTGTTGTGTTGTTTGGGATGTGTTGTGTGTTTGTTAAGTGTATGGGATGTGTTGTG
This sequence comes from Salmo salar, assembly GCF_905237065.1. Taxonomy (NCBI): domain Eukaryota; kingdom Metazoa; phylum Chordata; class Actinopteri; order Salmoniformes; family Salmonidae; genus Salmo; species Salmo salar. Next base: position 8,356 of record NW_025547743.1, read on the forward strand.
TGTCTGTTAAGTGTATGGGATGTGTTGTGTGTCTGTTAAGTGTATGGGATGTGTTGTGTGTCTGTTAAGTGTATGGGATGTGTTGTGTGTCTGTTAAGTGTATGGGATGTGTTGTGTGTATGTTAAGTGTATGGGATGTGTTGTGTGTATGTTAAGTGTATGGGATGTGTTGTGTGTTTGTTAAGTGTATGGGATGTGTTGTGTGTTTGTTAAGTGTATGGGATGTGTTGTGTGTATGTTAAGTGTATGGGATGTGTTGTGTGTATGTTAAGTGTATGGGATGTGTTGTGTGTCTGTTACGTGTATGGGATGTGTTGTGTGTCTGTTGGGGATGTGTGTGTGTATGTTAAGTGTATGGGATGTGTTGTGTGTTTGTTAAGTGTATGGGATGTGTTGTGTGTATGTTAAGTGTATGGGATGTGTTGTGTGTTTGTTAAGTGTATGGGATGTGTTGTGTGTTTGTTAAGTGTATGGGATGTGTGTTTGTTAAGTGTATGGGATGTGTTGTGTGTATGTTAAGTGTATGGGATGTGTGTTTGTTAAGTGTATGGATGTGTTGTGTGTATGTTAAGTGTATGGGATGTGTTGTGTGTATGGGATGTGTTGTGTGTTTGTTAAGTGTATGGGATGTGTTGTGTGTTTGTTAAGTGTATGGGATGTGTTGTGTGTTTGTTAAGGCTGTATGGGATGTGTTTGTGTGTATGTTAAGTGTATGGGATGTGTTGTGTGTTTGTTAAGTGTATGGGAGTGTGTTGTGTGTATGTTAAGTGTATGGGATGTGTTGTGTGTTTGTTAAGTGTATGGGATGTGTTGTGTGTGTTTGTTAAGTGTATGGGATGTGTGTTTGTTAAGTGTATGGGATGTGTGTTTGTTAAGTGTATGGGATGTGTTGTGTGTATGTTAAGTGTATGGGATGTGTGTTTTGTTAAGTGTATGGGATGTGTTGTGTGTATGTTAAGTGTATGGGATGTGTTGTGTGTATGGGATGTGTTTGTGTGTTTGTTAAGTGTATGGGATGTGTTGTGTGTTTGTTAAGTGTATGGGATGTGTTGTGTGTTTGTTAAGTGTATGGGATGTGTTGTGTGTTTGTTAGTGTATGGGATGTGTTGTGTGTATGTTAAGTGTATGGGATGTGTTGTGTGTCTGTTAAGTGTATGGGATGTGTTGTGTGTCTGTTAAGTGTATGGGATGTGTTGTGTGTCTGTTAAGTGTATGGGATGTGTTGTGTGTCTGTTAAGTGTATGGGATGTGTTGTGTGTCTGTTAAGTGTATGGGATGTGTTGTGTGTCTGTTAAGTGTATGGGATGTGTTGTGTGTCTGTTAAGTGTATGGGATGTGTTGTGTGTCTGTTAAGTGTATGGGATGTGTTGTGCGTCTGTTATGTATGGGATGTGTTGTGCGCGTATGTAGGTATGGGATGTGTTGTGCGTATGTTAAGTGTATGGGATGTGTTGTGCGTATGTTAAGTGTATGGGATGTGTTGTGTGTCTGTTTAGTGTATGGGATGTGTTGTGTGTCTGTTAAGTGTATGGGATGTGTTGTGCGTATGTTAAGTGTATGGGATGTGTTGTGTGTATGTTAAGTGTATGGGATGTGTTGTGCGTATGTTAAGTGTATGGGATTGTGTGTGCGTATGTTAAGTGTATGGATGTGTTGTGCGTATGTTAAGTGTATGGGATGTGATGTGTGTATGTTAAGTGTATGGAATGTGTTGTGTGTATGTTAAGTGTATGGGATGTGTTGTGTGTATGTTAAGTGTATGGGATGTGTTGTGTGTATGTTAAGTGTATTTGTTAAGTGTATGGGATGTGTTGTGCGTATGTTAAGTGTATGGGATGTGTTGTGCGTTTGTTAAGTGTATGGGATGTGTTGTGCGTATGTTAAGTGTATGGGATGTGTTGTGCGTATGTTAAGTGTATGGGATGTGTTGTGTGTATGTTAAGTGTATGGGATGTGTTGTGTGTATGTTAAGTGTATGGGATGTGTTGTGCGTTTTGTTAAGTGTATGGGATGTGTTGTGCGTATGTTAAGTGTATTGGATGTGTTGTGTGTATGTTAAGTGTATGGGAAGGTTGTGTGTATGTTAAGTGTTTGGGATGTGTTGTGTGTATGTTAAGTGAATGGGATGTGTTGTGTGTTTGGGATGTGTTGTGTGTTTGTAAGTGTATGGGATGTGTTGTGTGTATGTTAAGTGTATGGGATGTGTTGTGTGTCTGTTAAGTGTATGGGATGTGTTGTGTGTCTGTTAAGTGTATGGGATGTGTGTGTGTCTGTTAAGTGTATGGGATGTGTTGTGTGTATGTTAAGTGTATGGGATGTGTTGTGTGTATGTTAAGTGTATGGGATGTGTTGTGTGTTTGTTAAGTGTATGGGATGTGTTGTGTGTTTGTTAAGTGTATGGGATGTGTTGTGTGTATGTTAAGTGTATGGGATGTGTTGTGTGTATGTTAAGTGTATGGGATGTGTTGTGTGTCTGTTACGTGTATGGGATGTGTTGTGTGTCTGTTAAGGGATGTGTTGTGTGTATGTTAAGTGTGGGATGTGTTGTGTGTTTGTTAAGTGTATGGGATGTGTTGTGTGTATGTTAAGTGTATGGGATGTGTTGTGTGTTTGTTAAGTGTATGGGATGTGTTGTGTGTTTGTTAAGTGTATGGGATGTGTTTGTGTTAAGTGTATGGGATGTGTTGTGTGTATGTTAAGTGTATGGGATGTGTTGTGTTAGTGTATGGGATGTGTTGTGTGATGTATATGGGATGTGTTGTGTGTATGTTATGTGTATGGGATGTGTGTTGTTAAGTGTATGGGATGTGTTGTGTGTTTGTTAAGTGTATGGGATGTGTTGTGTGTTTGTTAAGTGTATGGGATGTGTTGTGTGTTTGTTAAGTGTATGGGATGTGTTGTGTGTCTGTTAAGTGTATGGGATGTGTTGTGTGTCTGTTAAGTGTATGGGATGTGTTGTGTGTCTGTTAAGTGTATGGGATGTGTTGTGTGTCTGTTAAGTGTATGGGATGTGTTGTGTGTCTGTTAAGTGTATGGGATGTGTTGTGTGTCTGTTAAGTGTATGGGATGTGTTGTGTGTCTGTTAAGTGTATGGGATGTGTTGTGTGTCTGTTAAGTGTATGGGATGTGTTGTGTGTCTGTTAAGTGTATGGGATGTGTTGTGTGTCTGTTAAGTGTATGGGATGTGTTGTGCGTATGTTAGTGTATGGGATGTGTTGTGCGTATGTTAAGTGTATGGGATGTGTTGTGCGTATGTTAAGTGTATGGGATGTGTTGTGTGTCTGTTTAGTGTATGGGATGTGTTGTGTGTCTGTTAAGTGTATGGGATGTGTTGTGCGTATGTTAAGTGTATGGGATGTGTTGTGTGTATGTTAAGTGTATGGGATGTGTTGTGCGTATGTTAAGTGTATGGGATGTGTGATGTTATGTTAGGATGTGATGTGTGTATGTTAAGTGTATGGAATGTGTTGTGTGTATGTTAAGTGTATGGGATGGGTGTGTATGTTAAGTGTATTTGTTAAGTGTATGGGATGTGTTGTGCGTATGTTAAGTGTATGGGATGTGTTGTGCGTTTGTTAAGTGTATGGGATGTGTTGTGCGTATGTTAAGTGTATGGGATGTGTTGTGCGTATGTTAAGTGTATGGGATGTGTTGTGTGTATGTTAAGTGTATGGGATGTGTTGTGTGTATGTTAAGTGTATGGGATGTGTTGTGTGTATGTTAAGTGTATGGGATGTGTTGTGTGTATGTTAAGTGTATGGGATGTGTTGTGTGTATGTTAAGTGTATGGGATGTGTTGTGTGTATGTTAAGTGTATGGGATGTGTTGTGTGTATGTTAAGTGTATGGGATGTGTTGTGTGTATGTTAAGTGTATGTATGGGATGTGTTGTGTGAATGCTTCCAACTCCAGCCAGACAGTAAGGATATTGGTCCTGACCCAGCCCTCCCCAGTGCTGGCCTAGCCCCCCCCAGTGCTGGCCTAGCCTCCCCCAGTGCTGGCCTAGCCCCCCCCAGTGCTGGCCTAGCCCCCCCAGTGCTGGCCTAGCCCCCCCAGTCGTACTTGGACTTGATGTTGTTGAAGTTCTTCCCCAGTGAGAGGTGTCGGATGGATCGGTTCTTGGCCAGCCACACCAGCAGAGTGGACAGGTCAGAGTCCAGACCTGGAGGAAACACAAACCAATCATCTAAAGGGCATTCTGGGAGCCAAAGCAGTAACACATCTGATTCAACCAATCAGCTAATCACAGACTTTAAATGAATCATTATATTAGTCGAGTCAGCTGCACTACTGGGTTTGTTGGGCTGGAGAAAAAGACTACACCCAGCCTGGAGATGCTGTCTTAACATTATAGATATAGAGAAGCTAGATAGAGTCTTACCGTTGTCAGAGATGTCCAGACTGGAGATGCTGTCTTAACATTATAGATATAGAGAAGCTAGATATAGTCTTACCGTTGTCAGAGATGTCCAGACTGGAGATGCTGTCTTAACATTATAGATCTAGAGAAGCTAGATAGAGTCTTACCGTTGTCAGAGATGTCCAGACTGGAGATGCTGTCTTAACATTATAGATATAGAGAAGCTAGATAGAGTCTTACCGTTGTCAGAGATGTCCAGACTGGAGATGTTGGGGAGCTCAGCGATGCATCCCTCCAGGATCTGTGACCCCCCGGACCTGAGCTGTCAACAGAGAGACAAGATGAGATATGAGAAACAGAACAGCAGCTTCCCTAGGGCTGGGATAACAATAGATGTATATAGAGAACAGCAGCTTCCCTAGGGCTGGGATAACAATAGATGTAGATAGAGAACAGCAGCTTCCCTAGGGCTGGGATAACAATAGATGTAGATAGAGAACAGCAGCTTCCCTAGGGCTGGGATAACAATAGATGTAGATACAGAACAGCAGCTTCCCTAGGGCTGGGATAACAATAGATGTAGATAGAGAACAGCAGCTTCCCTAGGGCTGGGATAACAATAGATGTAGATAGAGAACAGCAGCTTCCCTAGGGCTGGGATAACAATAGATGTAGCTAGAGAACAGCAGCTTCCCTAGGGCTGGGATAACAATAGATGTGTAGATAGAGAACAGCAGCTTCCCTAGGGCTGGGATAACAATAGATGTAGATACAGAACAGCAGCTTCCCTAGGGCTGGGATAACAATAGATGTAGATAGAGAACAGCAGCTTCCCTAGGGCTGGGATAACAATAGATGTAGATAGAGAACAGCAGCTTCCCTAGGGCTGGGATAACAATAGATGTAGATACAGAACAGCAGCTTCCCTAGGGCTGGGATAACAATAGATGTGTAGATAGAGAACAGCAGCTTCCCTAGGGCTGGAATAACAATAGATGTAGATACAGAACAGCAGCTTCCCTAGGGCTGGGATAACAATAGATGTAGATAGAGAACAGCAGCTTCCCTAGGGCTGGGATAACAATAGATGTAGATAGAGAACAGCAGCTTCCCTAGGGCTGGGATAACAATAGATGTAGATAGAGAACAGCAGCTTCCCTAGGGCTGGGATAACAATAGATGTAGATAGAGAACAGCAGCTTCCCTAGGGCTGGGATAACAATAGATGTAGATAGAGAACAGCAGCTTCCCTAGGGCTGGGATAACAATAGATGTAGCTAGAGAACAGCAGCTTCCCTAGGGCTGGGATAACAATAGATGTGTAGATAGAGAACAGCAGCTTCCCTAGGGCTGGGATAACAATAGATGTAGATACAGAACAGCAGCTTCCCTAGGGCTGGGATAACAATAGATGTAGATAGAGAACAGCAGCTTCCCTAGGGCTGGGATAACAATAGATGTAGATAGAGAACAGCAGCTTCCCTAGGGCTGGGATAACAATAGATGTAGATACAGAACAGCAGCTTCCCTAGGGCTGGGATAACAATAGATGTGTAGATAGAGAACAGCAGCTTCCCTAGGGCTGGGATAACAATAGATGTAGATACAGAACAGCAGCTTCCCTAGGGCTGGGATAACAATAGATGTAGATAGAGAACAGCAGCTTCCCTAGGGCTGGGATAACAATAGATGTAGATAGAGAACAGCAGCTTCCCTAGGGCTGGGATAACAATAGATGTAGATAGAGAACAGCAGCTTCCCTAGGGCTGGGATAACAATAGATGTAGATAGAGAACAGCAGCTTCCCTAGGGCTGGGATAACAATAGATGTAGATAGAGAACAGCAGCTTCCCTAGGGCTGGGACAACAATAGATGTAGATAGAGAACAGCAGCTTCCCTAGGGCTGGGATAACAATAGATGTAGATAGAGAACAGCAGCTTCCCTAGGGCTGGGATAACAATAGATGTAGATAGAGAACAGCAGCTTCCCTAGGGCTGGGATAACAATAGATGTAGATAGAGAACAGCAGCTTCCCTAGGGCTGGGATAACAATAGATGTAGATACAGAACAGCAGCTTCCCTAGGGCTGGGATAACAATAGATGTGTAGATAAAGAGGGAGAACTAAAATGGAGGAAGATACCACACCGTCTATGGTACAACACCACCAACAGACATGTTAGAAAAAGCAGGGAGGGTGAAGCAATACAATGAGATGTTAAAAACATGCCATGTCTGTTTATAATTGAGAAACAGTTTATGAAGGGAATAATGATGGAATAATGATGGAATGATGATGGAATGATGATGGGTGTAACTGAATGACAACACCAGAGAAAGCAGTAAGGAGAAGCTTAGAATTACAGCCAAGAGTTAGCCTGGAATTACAGCCAGGAGTTAGCTGGAATTATAGCCAAGAGTTAGCCTGGAATTACAGCCAGGAGTTAGCTGGAATTATAGCCAGGGGTTAGCCTGGAATTACAGCCAGGAGTTAGCTGGAATTATAGCCAGGAGTTAGCCTGGAATTAGAGCCAGGAGTTAACAGTAGTTATCAGTAATTAGTCAGGGTAATACTTACACAGTGACCAAGCTTAGAGCAGCATTAGGGAGAGAGAACAACACACATCAGAGACATACAGGGACCAGTAGCTAGCTATTAGAGGGAACAACAACACACATCAGAGACATACAGGGACCAGTAGCTAGCTATTAGAGGGAACAACACACATCAGAGATATACAGGGACCAGTAGCTAGCTATTAGAGGGAACAACAACACACATCAGAGACATACAGGGACCAGTAGCTAGCTATTAGAGGGAACAACAACACATATCAGAGACATACAGGGACCAGTAGCTAGCTATTAGAGGGAACAACACACATCAGAGATATACAGGGACCAGTAGCTAGCTATTAGAGGGAACAACAACACACATCAGAGACATACAGGGACCAGTAGCTAGCTATTAGAGGGAACAACAACACATATCAGAGACATACAGGGACCAGTAGCTAGCTATTAGAGGGAACAACACACATCAGAGATATACAGGGACCAGTAGCTAGCTATTAGAGGGAACAACAACACACATCAGAGATATACAGGGACCAGTAGCTAGCTATTAGAGGGAACAACACACATCAGAGACATACAGGGACCAGTAGCTAGCTATTAGATGGAACAACAACACACATCAGAGACATACAGGGACCAGTAGCTAGCTATTAGAGAGAACAACAACACACATCAGAGACATACAGGGACCAGTAGCTAGCTATTAGAGGGAACAACAACACACATCAGAGATATACAGGGACCAGTAGCTAGCTATTAGAGGGAACAACAACACACATCAGAGACATACAGGGACCAGTAGCTAGCTATTAGAGGGAACAACACACATCAGAGACATACAGGGACCAGTAGCTAGCTATTAGAGGATACAACAACACACATCAGAGACATACAGGGACCAGTAGCTAGCTATTAGAGGGAACAACAACACACATCAGAGATATACAGGGACCAGTAGCTAGCTATTAGAGGGAACAACAACACACATCAGAGACATACAGGGACCAGTAGCTAGCTATTAGAGGATACAACAACACACATCAGAGACATACAGGGACCAGTAGCTAGCTATTAGAGGATACAACAACACACATCAGAGACATACAGGGACCAGTAGCTAGCTATTAGAGGGAACAACAACACACATCAGAGATATACAGGGACCAGTAGCTAGCTATTAGAGGATACAACAACACACATCAGAGACATACAGGGACCAGTAGCTAGCTATTAGAGGATACAACAACACACATCAGAGATATACAGGGACCAGTAGCTAGCTATTAGAGGGAACAACAACACACATCAGAGACATACAGGGACCAGTAGCTAGCTATTAGAGGGAACAACAACACACATCAGAGATATACAGGGACCAGTAGCTAGCTATTAGAGGGAACAACAACACACATCAGAGACATACAGGGACCAGTAGCTAGCTATTAGAGGATACAACAACACACATCAGAGACATACAGGGACCAGTAGCTAGCTATTAGAGGATACAACAACACACATCAGAGACATACAGGGACCAGTAGCTAGCTATTAGAGGGAACAACAACACACATCAGAGATATACAGGGACCAGTAGCTAGCTATTAGAGGATACAACAACACACATCAGAGACATACAGGGACCAGTAGCTAGCTATTAGAGGATACAACAACACACATCAGAGATATACAGGGACCAGTAGCTAGCTATTAGAGGGAACAACAACACACATCAGAGACATACAGGGACCAGTAGCTAGCTATTAGAGGATACAACAACACACATCAGAGACATACAGGGACCAGTAGCTAGCTATTAGAGGATACAACAACACACATCAGAGATATACAGGGACCAGTAGCTAGCTATTAGAGGGAACAACACACATCAGAGATATACAGGGACCAGTAGCTAGCTATTAGAGGATACAACACACATCAGAGACATACAGGGACCAGTAGCTAGCTATTAGAGGATACAACAAAACACATCAGAGACATACAGGGACCAGTAGCTAGCTATTAGAGGGAACAACAACACACATCAGAGACATACAGGGACCAGTAGCTAGCTATTAGAGGGAACAACACACATCAGAGACATACAGGGACCAGTAGCTAGCTATTAGAGGGTACAACACACATCAGAGATATACAGGGACCAGTAGCTAGCTATTAGAGGGAAGAACAACACACATCAGAGACATACAGGGACCAGTAGCTAGCTATTAGAGGGAACAACAACACACATCAGAGACATACAGGGACCAGTAGCTAGCTATTAGAGGATACAACAACACACATCAGAGATATACAGGGACCAGTAGCTAGCTATTAGAGGGAACAACAACACACATCAGAGACATACAGGGACCAGTAGCTAGCTATTAGAGGGAACAACACACATCAGAGATATACAGGGACCAGTAGCTAGCTATTAGAGGATACAACACACATCAGAGACATACAGGGACCAGTAGCTAGCTATTAGAGGGAACAACACACATCAGAGATATACAGGGACCAGTAGCTAGCTATTAGAGGGAACAACACACATCAGAGACATACAGGGACCAGTAGCTAGCTATTAGAGGGAACAACACACATCAGAGATATACAGGGACCAGTAGCTAGCTATTAGAGGATACAACACACATCAGAGACATACAGGGACCAGTAGCTAGCTATTAGAGGATACAACAACACACATCAGAGACATACAGGGACCAGTAGCTAGCTATTAGAGGGAACAACAACACACATCAGAGATATACAGGGACCAGTAGCTAGCTATTAGAGGGAACAACAACACACATCAGAGACATACAGGGACCAGTAGCTAGCTATTAGAGGGAACAACAACACACATCAGAGATATACAGGGACCAGTAGCTAGCTATTAGAGGATACAACAACACACATCAGAGATATACAGGGACCAGTAGCTATTAGAGGGAACAACACACATCAGAGACATACAGGGACCAGTAGCTAGCTATTAGAGGATACAACACACATCAGAGACATACAGGGACCAGTAGCTAGCTATTAGAGAGAACAACACACACATCAGAGACATACAGGGACCAGTAGCTAGCTATTAGAGGGAACAACACACATCAGAGACATACAGGGACCAGTAGCTAGCTATTAGAGGATACAACAACACACATCAGAGACATACAGGGACCAGTAGCTAGCTATTAGAGGGAACAACAACACACATCAGAGACATACAGGGACCAGTAGCTAGCTATTAGAGGATACAACAACACACATCAGAGACATACAGGGACCAGTAGCTAGCTATTAGAGGGAACAACAACACACATCAGAGACATACAGGGACCAGTAGCTAGCTATTAGAGGGAACAACACACATCAGAGACATACAGGGACCAGTAGCTAGCTATTAGAGGGTACAACAACACACATCAGAGACATACAGGGACCAGTAGCTAGCTATTAGAGGGAACAACAACACACATCAGAGACATACAGGGACCAGTAGCTAGCTATTAGAGGATACAACACACATCAGAGATATACAGGGACCAGTAGCTAGCTATTAGAGGGTACAACAACACACATCAGAGACATACAGGGACCAGTAGCTAGCTATTAGAGGATACAACAACACACATCAGAGACATACAGGGACCAGTAGCTAGCTATTAGAGGGAACAACAACACACATCAGAGACATACAGGGACCAGTAGCTAGCTATTAGAGGGAACAACACACATCAGAGATATACAGGGACCAGTAGCTAGCTATTAGAGGGTACAACAACACACATCAGAGACATACAGGGACCAGTAGCTAGCTATTAGAGGGAACAACAACACACATCAGAGATATACAGGGACCAGTAGCTAGCTATTAGAGGGAACAACACACATCAGAGACATACAGGGACCAGTAGCTAGCTATTAGAGGGAACAACAACACACATCAGAGACATACAGGGACCAGTAGCTAGCTATTAGAGGGAACAACACACATCAGAGATATACAGGGACCAGTAGCTAGCTATTAGAGGATACAACACACATCAGAGATATACAGGGACCAGTAGCTAGCTATTAGAGGGAACAACAACACACATCAGAGACATACAGGGACCAGTAGCTAGCTATTAGAGGATACAACAACACACATCAGAGATATACAGGGACCAGTAGCTAGCTATTAGAGGGAACAACAACACACATCAGAGACATACAGGGACCAGTAGCTAGCTATTAGAGGGAACAACACACATCAGAGATATACAGGGACCAGTAGCTAGCTATTAGAGGATACAACACACATCAGAGACATACAGGGACCAGTAGCTAGCTATTAGAGAGAACAACACACACATCAGAGACATACAGGGACCAGTAGCTAGCTATTAGAGGGAACAACACACATCAGAGACATACAGGGACCAGTAGCTAGCTATTAGAGGATACAACAACACACATCAGAGACATACAGGGACCAGTAGCTAGCTATTAGAGGGAACAACAACACACATCAGAGACATACAGGGACCAGTAGCTAGCTATTAGAGGATACAACAACACACATCAGAGACATACAGGGACCAGTAGCTAGCTATTAGAGGGAACAACAACACACATCAGAGACATACAGGGACCAGTAGCTAGCTATTAGAGGGAACAACACACATCAGAGACATACAGGGACCAGTAGCTAGCTATTAGAGGGTACAACAACACACATCAGAGACATACAGGGACCAGTAGCTAGCTATTAGAGGGAACAACAACACACATCAGAGACATACAGGGACCAGTAGCTAGCTATTAGAGGATACAACACACATCAGAGATATACAGGGACCAGTAGCTAGCTATTAGAGGGTACAACAACACACATCAGAGACATACAGGGACCAGTAGCTAGCTATTAGAGGATACAACAACACACATCAGAGACATACAGGGACCAGTAGCTAGCTATTAGAGGGAACAACAACACACATCAGAGACATACAGGGACCAGTAGCTAGCTATTAGAGGGAACAACACACATCAGAGATATACAGGGACCAGTAGCTAGCTATTAGAGGGTACAACAACACACATCAGAGACATACAGGGACCAGTAGCTAGCTATTAGAGGGAACAACACACACATCAGAGATATACAGGGACCAGTAGCTAGCTATTAGAGGGAACAACAACACACATCAGAGATATACAGGGACCAGTAGCTAGCTATTAGAGGGCAACAACACACATCAGAGACATACAGGGACCAGTAGCTAGCTATTAGAGGGAACAACAACACACATCAGAGACATACAGGGACCAGTAGCTAGCTATTAGAGGGAACAACACACATCAGAGATATACAGGGACCAGTAGCTAGCTATTAGAGGATACAACACACATCAGAGACATACAGGGACCAGTAGCTAGCTATTAGAGGGAACAACAACACACATCAGAGACATACAGGGACCAGTAGCTAGCTATTAGAGGATACAACAACACACATCAGAGATATACAGGGACCAGTAGCTAGCTATTAGAGGGAACAACAACACACATCACAGATATACAGGGACCAGTAGCTAGCTATTAGAGGATACAACACACATCAGAGACATACAGGGACCAGTAGCTAGCTATTAGAGGGAACAACAACACACATCAGAGACATACAGGGACCAGTAGCTATTAGAGGGAACAACAACACACATCAGAGATATACAGGGACCAGTAGCTAGCTATTAGAGGGTACAACAACACACATCAGAGACATACAGGGACCAGTAGCTATTAGAGGGAACAACAACACACATCAGAGATATACAGGGACCAGTAGCTAGCTATTAGAGGGTACAACACACATCAGAGACATACAGGGACCAGTAGCTAGCTATTAGAGGGAACAACAACACACATCAGAGACATACAGGGACCAGTAGCTATTAGAGGGAACAACAACACACATCAGAGATATACAGGGACCAGTAGCTAGCTATTAGAGGGAACAACACACATCAGAGACATACAGGGACCAGTAGCTAGCTATTAGAGGATACAACAACACACATCAGAGATATACAGGGACCAGTAGCTAGCTATTAGAGGGAACAAACACACATCAGAGATATACAGGGACCAGTAGCTAGCTATTAGAGGGAACAACACACATCAGAGACATACAGGGACCAGTAGCTAGCTATTAGAGGATACAACAACACACATCAGAGATATACAGGGACCAGTAGCTAGCTATTAGAGGGAACAACAACACACATCAGAGACATACAGGGACCAGTAGCTAGCTATTAGAGGGAACAACAACACACATCAGAGATATACAGGGACCAGTAGCTAGCTATTAGAGGGAACAACACACATCAGAGACATACAGGGACCAGTAGCTATTAGAGGGAACAACAACACACATCAGAGATATACAGGGACCAGTAGCTAGCTATTAGAGGATACAACAACACACATCAGAGACATACAGGGACCAGTAGCTAGCTATTAGAGGGAACAACACACATCAGAGACATACAGGGACCAGTAGCTAGCTATTAGAGGGAACAACAACACACATCAGAGACATACAGGGACCAGTAGCTAGCTATTAGAGGATACAACAACACACATCAGAGACATACAGGGACCAGTAGCTAGCTATTAGAGGGAACAACACACATCAGAGACATACAGGGACCAGTAGCTAGCTATTAGAGGGTACAACAACACACATCAGAGACATACAGGGACCAGTAGCTAGCTATTAGAGGGAACAACACACATCAGAGATATACAGGGACCAGTAGCTAGCTATTAGAGGATACAACAACACACATCAGAGACATACAGGGACCAGTAGCTAGCTATTAGAGGGTACAACAACACACATCAGAGACATACAGGGACCAGTAGCTAGCTATTAGAGGATACAACACACATCAGAGATATACAGGGACCAGTAGCTATTAGAGGGAACAACAACACACATCAGAGACATACAGGGACCAGTAGCTAGCTATTAGAGGGAACAACAACACACATCAGAGACATACAGGGACCAGTAGCTAGCTATTAGAGGATACAACAACACACATCAGAGACATACAGGGACCAGTAGCTAGCTATTAGAGGGAACAACAACACACATCAGAGACATACAGGGACCAGTAGCTAGCTATTAGAGGGAACAACAACACACATCAGAGACATACAGGGACCAGTAGCTAGCTATTAGAGGGAACAAAACACACATCAGAGACATACAGGGACCAGTAGCTAGCTATTAGAGGAAACAACACACATCAGAGACATACAGGGACCAGTAGCTAGCTATTAGAGGGAAGAACAACACACATCAGAGACATACAGGGACCAGTAGCTAGCTATTAGAGGAAGTACAACAACAGGACACATCAGAGACATACAGGGACCAGTAGCTAGCTATTAGAGGGAACAACAACAGGACACATCAGAGACATACAGGGACCAGTAGCTAGCTATTAGAGGGAACAACACACATCAGAGACATACAGGGACCAGTAGCTAGCTATTAGAGGGAACAACAACACACATCAGAGACATACAGGGACCAGTAGCTAGCTATTAGAGGGAACAACACACATCAGAGACATACAGGGACCAGTAGCTAGCTATTAGAGGGTACAACAACACACATCAGAGACATACAGGGACCAGTAGCTAGCTATTAGAGGGAACAACAACACACATCAGAGACATACAGGGACCAGTAGCTAGCTATTAGAGGGAACAACAACAGGACACATCAGAGACATACAGGGACCAGTAGCTAGCTATTAGAGGGAACAACAACACACATCAGAGACATACAGGGACCAGTAGCTAGCTATTAGAGGGAACAACAACAGGACACATCAGAGACATACAGGGACCAGTAGCTAGCTATTAGAGGGAACAACACACATCAGAGACATACAGGGACCAGTAGCTAGCTATTAGAGGGAACAACACACATCAGAGACATACAGGGACCAGTAGCTAGCTTTTAGAGGGAACAACACACATCAGAGATATACAGGGACCAGTAGCTATTAGAGGGTACAATCCTCTGGCTAGATCATCCACATACAATTAGACAAGAGTATTTATCCCAAATGGCACCCTATTACCTATGTAGTGAACTACTTTTGACCATGGCCTATTGGGTTGCGGTCAAAAGTAGTGCACACATAGGTAATAGGGTGCAATTTGGGAATCAGCAAGAACACATATAGTACTGTAGCACACAGTGAGACTGCTTCAAACCAATGGTTCATTATTACACCCACAAAGACTGAAAGGCAAGAGATAATTCAGTAGCTCAACAGCGGTTTAACATTTGAAATGATTTTGCTGACTGTGGATCCTGCTGCAGTGGTATTCAATGAATCTGTGGAAAGACATCTTTATTAGATTAGGGCATGGGGGTGAGAGAGAGAGTGTGTGTGTGTGTGTTTTCTGTGCATGCATGTGTGTGAGTGCGTGACATAATTAGCCTTTTCTATTCCATCTCCTTCCTGTTCCTCTCTTCTCTCTCTCGCTTCGCCAAGTGATCCATTATATAGAGTTCTAGTGGACCCATCAGGTATACTTGGAGAGGAGGAGGCTAGAACAGCAGTGCTATGGGATGTTCACTCCAAGAACCATCAAGGCCAAAGATAGAATTCTTAAACTGACGAAGAAGAACGTTCAGCTAAATGTCACATATCTGGACCAAGAACAAGAGATGGATTGTTGCTTTAGCAGATCTGCCAAGGTTTTTAATGTTAATATAGGACAATAGTACTATAGTGAAGAGACCATTGATGATAGTACTATAGTAGTACTATAGTGAAGAGACCACTTTTCCTCTGTCGTTATCTCACGCCGACTAATAAAGTTGTCTTTCATATCTATTTCCACAACTGGAAGGCTAAAACATCGGGTTTACATGTCTTGCTAAAGGGCCTAAAAACAATCATCTTTGTTCTTTGACAAAACAGTAATTTTACAGATCTGTGAAAAGGGGGGAGGGAATTCTCTCTCTGTGTTCTTACCTCACAGCAGCTGAGGTATAAAGACACTTCCTTTAGCCTCTCTGTGTTCTTACCTCATAGTGCAGCTGAGGTATAAAGAAACTTCCTTTAGCCTCTCTGTGTTCCTACCTCACAGCAGCTGAGGTCCAAAGACACTCCCTTTAGCCTCGGCTCTTACCTCACAGCAGCTGAGGTATAAAGACACTTCCTTTAGCCCTCTGTGTTCTTACCTCACAGCAGCTGAGGTCTAAAGACACTTCCTTTAGCCTCTCTGTGTTCTTACCTCACAGCAGCTGAGGTATAAAGACACTTCCTTTAGCCTCTCTGTGTTCTTACCTCACAGCAGCTGAGGTATAAATACACTTCCTTTAGCCTCTCTGTGTTCTTACCTCACAGCAGTGGAGGTATAAAGACACTTCCTTTAGCCTCTCTGTATTCTTACCTCACAGCAGCTGAGGTATAAAGACACTTCCTTTAGCCTCTGTGTTCTTACCTCACAGCAGCTGAGGTATAAAGACACTCCTTTAGCCTCTCTGTGTTCTTACCTCACAGCAGCTGAGGTATAAAGACACTTCCTTTAGCCTCTGTGTTCTTACCTCACAGCAGCTGAGGTATAAAGACACTTCCTTTAGCCTCTCTGTGTTCTTACCTCACAGCAGCTGAGGTCTAAAGACACTCCTTTAGCCTCTCTGTGTTCTTACCTCACAGCAGCTGAGGTATAAAGACACTTCCTTTAGCCTCTCTGTGTTCTTACCTCACAGCAGCTGAGGTATAAATACACTTCCTTTAGCCTCTCTGTGTTCTTACCTCACAGCAGCTGAGGGTATAAAGACACTTCCTTTAGCCTCTTGTGTTTCTTACCTCACAGCAGCTGAGGTCTGAAAGACACTTCCTTTAGCCTCTCTCTGTAGTTCTTACCTCACAGCAGCTGAGTGTATAAAGACACTTCCTTTAGCTCCTCTCTGTGTTCTTGTATCCTCACAGCAGCTGAGGTATAAAGCACTTCCTTTAGCCCTCTGTGTTCTTACCTCACAGCAGCTGAGGTATAAAGACACTTCCCTTTAGCCTCCTCTGTGTTCTGAACTCACAGCAGCTGAGGTCTAAAGACACTTTTTGAAGTCCTCTTCTGTATTCTTACCTCACAGCAGCTGAGGTCTAAAGACACTTCCTTTAGCCTCTCTCTGTGTTCGAGGCCCCTCAGCAGCTGAGGTATAAAGACACTTCCTTTAGCCTCTCTGTGTTCTTTACCTCACAGCAGCTGAGGGTATAAAGACACTTCCTTTAGCCTCTCTGTGTTCTTACCTCTACAGCAGTGGAGGTCTAAAGACACTTCCTTTAGCCTCTCTGTGGTTCTTACCTCACAGCAGCTGAGGTATAAAGACACTTCCT
Source organism: Salmo salar (assembly GCF_905237065.1). Lineage (NCBI taxonomy): Eukaryota > Metazoa > Chordata > Actinopteri > Salmoniformes > Salmonidae > Salmo > Salmo salar. Next base: position 25,723 of record NW_025547743.1, read on the forward strand.
TTAGCCTCTCTGTGTTCATTACCTCACAGCAGCTGAGGTCTAAAGACAATTCGCTAGCCTCTCTGTGTTCTTACCTCACAACACTTCCTTTAGCCTCTCTGTGTTCTTACCTCAGCAGCTGAGTGTATAAAAGACACTTCCTTTAGCCTCTGTGTTCTTACCTCACAGCAGCTGAGGTATAAAGACACTTCCCTTTAGCCTCTCTGTGTTCTTACCTCACAGCAGCTGAGGTATAAAGACACTTCCTTTAGCCTCTGTGTTCTTACCTCACAGCAGCTGAGGTCTAAAGACACTTCCTTTAGCCTCTCTGTGTTCTTACCTCACAGCAGCTGAGGTATAAAGACACTTCCTTTAGCCTCTCTGTGTTCTTACCTCACAGCAGCTGAGGCTCTAAAGACACTTCCTGATGTTGGGGTTACGGCCAGACCTCGAGCAGAAGAGCTCTGCAAGGAAAACAAACAATATTGTTTAATACATTTCAGGCAGACTCACTATTGGTTAGGTTTATAAGTAGAGACTAACATTGAAGAATCCAGTCTAGTTTACGAGATGAAGCATCCAGTCTAGTTTACGGGATGAAGCATCCAGTCTAGTTTACGGGATGAAGCATCCAGTCTAGTTTACGGGATGAAGCATCCATTCTTGTTTACGGGATGAAGCATCCTGTCTAGTTTACGGGATGAATCATCCAGTCTAGTTTACGGGATGAAGAATCCAGTCTAGTTTACGGATGAAGAATCCAGTCTAGTTTACGGGATGAAGAATCCAGTCTAGTTCATTGGATGCTGAGAGAGTGAGGAATATACACACTGAGTGGACAAAACATTAGGAACCTGCTCTTTCCCTGACAGACTGACCAGGTGAATCCAGGTGAAAGTCACTTGTTAAATCCACTTCAATCAGAGTAGACGAAGGGGATGAGACTGGTCAAAGAAGGTATTTTAAGCCTTGAGATAATTGAGACATGGATAGTTTGTCACATGGGATGATGCTGGAGAGACGAAGCAGGTACGGGAAGTAACATTTAATAAATAACGGACATGGAACAGAGACAGGAACAGCGTCAGCAAACAGGTAACACAAACAAAAGACAATCAAAGCAGGAAGCGGGGAACAGAGCTGGGGAACTGACAAATATAGGGAGGTAATAACAGGTGATGAGTGAGTCCAGGTGAGTCCAATATCGCTGATGCGCGTGACGAGGGAAGGCAGGTGTGCGTAATGGATGATAGGAGTGCGTGATGCAGGGGGAGAGCGGGAGCAGAGCGTGACTGACCCCGGGCGCAACTCGGCGTCCCACCTGGGCAAACCGGCTAAGACATGGGCGCTGGGCAAGCCGGTTGGGGCGTGGAAGCCCAAGGAACCGGCAGGAGCGTGAGAGCCTGGTGAGCCGGGCTGAGGCAAGGAAACCTCTCGAGCCAGCCAGGGTGTGAAAAAGCCCGACGGGCTGGCTTAGGCACCCCCGGTTCCATCGGTGGAGGAATCCACCCTGACATCACCAACAAAACAAAAACAAACAAAAAAAAAAACTCCTGGACCGGCTGGGCGAACAAAAACCTACGATCTGGCTAGGGTGTGGAAGCCCGTCGAGCTGGCTAGGTGTGGAAGCCCGTCGAGCTGGCTAGGGTGTGGAAGCCCGTCGAGCTGGCTAGGTGTGGAAGCCCGTCGAGCTGGCTAGGGTGTGGAAGCCCGTCGAGCTGGCTAGGGTGTGGAAGCCTGGTCGAGCTGGCTAGGGTGTGGAAGCCCGTCGAGCTGGCTTAGGGTGTGAAGCGTCGAGCTGGCTAGGTGTGGAAGCCCGTCGAGCTGGTAGGTGTGGAAGCCCGTCGAGCTGGCTAGTGGGTCGAGCTGGCTAGGTGTGGAAGCCCGTCGAGCTGGCTAGGTGTGGAAGCCCGTCGAGCTGGCTAGGCACCCTGGTTCCATCGGTGGCGACCGAGAGCCGATGCCAACATACCTCCTGATGCTTTCGTGGTTTGCTTCAGTATTCTTTCACATGGGATGATGCTGGAGAGACGAAGCAGGTACGGGAAGTAAACATTTAATAAATAACGGACATGGAACGAGACAGGAACAGCGTCAGCAAACAGGTAACACAAAACAAAAGACAATCAAAGCAGAAGGGAACAGGAGCTGGGGAACTGATAAATATAGAGGAGGTAATAACAGGTGATGAGTGAGTCCAGGTGAGTCCAGTATCGCTTGATGTGCGTGACGAGGAAGGCAGGTGTGTGTAATGGATGATAGGAGTGTGTGATGCAGGGCAGCCTGGGGGGGAAGAGCAGGAGCAGACCTGACAGTGTTAATGTATTCCAGAGGGTGAATGGGCAGGACAAAAGCTTAAAGTGCCTTTGAACAGGAAGTGCCGAGGTGCCAGACACGTCAAGAACTGCAAGGTTGCTGGGTTTTTCACGCTCAACAGTTTCCTGTGTGTATCAAGAATGGTCCACCACCCAAAGGACATCCAGCCAACTTGACACGTCTGTGGGAAGCATTAAGAGTCAAAAATGGGCCCAGCATCCCTGTGGAACACTTTCGACACTTGTAGTCCATGCCTGACGAATTGAGGCTGTTCTGAGGGGGCAAAAGGGGGTGAAACTCAATATTAGGAAGGTGTTCCTAATGTTTTGTACACTCGGGTGTAGCTCTAATTCCTATTATGAAAAAAAAAAGAAGGAAATTATTATATTGAGGAGCGAAGAGAGAGAAGAGAGACAGAGGTGAGAAAGAGAGAAAGAGGGAGATGAGAGAAAGAGGGAGATGAGAGAAAGAGGGAAAGTGAGAAGGAGGGACAGAAGAGATTGAGACAGAGAGGGAAAGAGAAGAGCAGAGAGATTGAGACAGAGGAGAGGAGAGAAAGACAGAGACAGAAAGGAGAGAAAGACAGAGACAGAGGAGAGAAAGACAGAGACAAAGGGAGAAAGACAGAGACAGAGGAGAGAAAGACAGAGACAGAGGAGAGAAAGACAGAGACAGAGGAGAGAAAGACAGAGACAGAGGAGAGAAAGAGAGACAGAGGAGAGAAAGAGAGAAGAAAAAGAAGAGAAAGGAGAAAGAGGAGGGAAAGAAGAGAGAGAGGAGAGAAAGACAGAGACAGAGGAGAGAAAGAAGAGCGGAAAGCCACCTAAGGCCTCAGGAGGAGTTGGTCCCTGAAAGGTTGATGGAGCTGAGGGCCACTGCGCGCTGAAGAAGTGCTTGAAGGATGGAGGCACATCTTTGCCTTTCCTGGAGACAAACAGAAACAGAGAGGATAGTAAGCCCACGCAACAGATGATACCTGAGAGGCCACAGTATAGTAGCCTTGTGAACCACAGTTGAATGCTGATCTCCCGTTCTTACTTGCAGTGAAATAAAATGTGACCTCGCCAAATTAGGATGTGTTGAACGAAGCAAGTGTAGTATACAGTGAATATTGTCACAGCTAGGAGATGTTAGGCGCGAAAGACAGTAGCCGAGAAGTTATTATTATGGTGTATAGAAAGCAGCAGCCCTGATATGGCCGCAGTCTTCATTATTATGGTGTATAGAAAGCAGTAGCCCCTGATATGGACCACAGTCTTCATTATTATGGTGTATAGAAAGCCAGTAGTCCTGATATGGCTGCAGTCTTCATTATTATGGTGTATGAAGCCAGTAGCATCCTTTTATAAACACAGCAGTCCGTCCCACACCCCCCTTATAGGCTAGCTCTGTCCCCAGAGAGACGTGATAGGCTAGCTCTGTCCCAGAGAGACTGTGATAGGCTAGCTCTGTCCCCAGAGAGACTGTGATAGGCTAGCTCTGTCCCCAGAGAGACGTGATAGGCTAGCTCTGTCCCCAGAGAGACTGTGACGGGGTAATGATGTGAGGAAGACACTGTAACGGGGTAATGATGTGAGGAGAGACACTGAACGGTAATGATGTGAGGAGAGACACCGATGGGGTAATGATGTGAGGAGAGACACCGATGGGGTAATGATGTGAGAAGAGACTAACGGGTAATGATGGAGGAAAACGATGGGGTAATGAGTGAGGAGAGACACCATGGGGTAATGATGTGAGAAGAGACTAACTGGGTAATGATGTGAGGAGAGACACTGTGACAGGGTAATGATGTGAGGAGAGACACTGGACGGGGGTAATGATGTGAGGAGAGACACTGTAACGGGGTAATGATGAGGGAGGAGAGACACCGATGGGGTAATGATGTGAGGAGAGACACCGATGGGGTAATGATGTGAGAAGAGACTAACGGGTAATGATGTGAGGAGAGACACTGTGACAGGGTAATGATGTGAGGAGAGACACTGTGACGGGGTAATGATGTGAGGAGAGACACTGTGACGGGGTAATGATGTGAGGAGAGACACTGTGACAGGGTAATGATGTGAGGAGAGACACTGTGACGGGGTAATGATGTGAGGAGACACTGTGACGGGGTAATGATGTGAGGAGAGACACTGTGACGGGTAATGATGTGAGGAGAGACGCTGTGACGAGGTAATGATGTGAGGAGAGACAGGCGGGGTAATGATGTGAGGAGAGACGCTGTGACGGGGTAATGATGTGAGGAGAGACGCTGTGACGGGGTAATGATGTGAGGAGAGACACTGACGGGGTAATGATGTGAGGAGAGACACTGTGACAGGGTAATGAGTGAGGAGAGACTGTGACGGGGTAATGATGTGAGGAGAGACACTGTGACGGGGGTAAGATGTGAGGAGAGACACGACGGGGTAATGAGGTGAGGAGACACTGACGGGGAATGATGTGAGGAGACACTGACGGGGTAATGATGTTAGGAGACACTGACGGGTAATGATGGGAGGAGAGACACTGACGGGGTAATGATGTGAGGGAGACACTGTGACGGTAATGATGTGAGGAGAGACACTGTGACGGGGTAATGAGTGTGAGGAGAGACACTGTGACGGGGTAATGATGTGAGGAGAGACACGTGACGGGGTAATGATGTGAGGAGAGACACTGTGACGGGGAATGATGTGAGGAGACACTGACGGGTAATGATGTGAGGAGAGACACTGTGACGGGGTAATGATGTGAGGAGAGACACTGTGATGGGGTAATGATGTGGAGGAGAGACAATGTGACGGGGTAATGAGTGAGGAGAGACTGTGACGGGGTAATGATGTGAGGAGAGATTGTGACGGGGGTAATGATGTGAGGAGAGACACTGTGACGGGGTAATGATGTGAGGAGAGACACTGAGGGGGTAATGATGTGAGGAGAGACACTGACGGGTAATGATGTGAGGAGAGACACTATAACGGGTAATGATGTGGAGGAGAGACACTGAGGGGGTAATGAGTGAGGAGAGACGCTGTGATGGGGGTAATGATGTGAGGAGAGACAATGTGACGGGGTAATGATGTGAGGAGAGACTGTGACGGGGTAATGAGTGAGGAGAGACACTGTGGACGGGGTAATGATGAGGAGACACTGTGACGGGGTAATGATGTGAGGAGAGACGCTGTGACGGGGTAATGATGTGAGGAGAGACGCTGTGACGGGGTAATGATGTGAGGAGAGATGCTGTGACGGGTAATGATGTGAGGAGACACTGACGGGGTAATGAGTGTGAGGAGAGACACTGACGGGGTAATGATGTGAGGAGAGACACTGACGGGGTAATGACTGTGAGGAGAGACACTGACGGGGTAATGATGTTAGGGAGACACTGACGGGGTAATGATGTGAGGAGAGACACGTGACGGGTAATGATGTGAGGAGAGACGCTGTGACGGGGAATGATGTGAGGAGAGACGCTGTGACGGGTAATGATGTGAGGAGAGACACTGACGGGGTAATGATGTGGAGGAGAGACACTGACGGGGTAATGATGTTAGGAGACACTGACGGGGTAATGATGTGAGGAGAGACACTGTGAGGGGGTAATGATGTGAGGAGAGACACTGTGATGGGGTAATGATGTGAGGAGAGACAATGTGACGGGGTAATGATGTGAGGAGAGACTGTGACGGGGTAATGATGTGAGGAGAGACTGTGACGGGGTAATGATGTGAGGAGAGACACTGGACGGGTAATGATGTGAGGAGAGACACTGTGACGGGGTAATGATGTGAGGAGAGACACTGAGGGGTAATGATGTGAGGAGAGACGCTGTGATGGGGTAATGATGTGAGGAGAGACTGTGACAGGGTAATACAGATTTAAACAAACAAACGTCTCTATCCTTGAACCATTACCCACTACTACTGTAGGTAATCTGACTGATATGCAAAGAGGGTACTCTGTCTACAAATCGAAATCTCCAGGTGTTTGACAGATAAGAGTTAGAACACTGAGAATAGAACAGTGAATAATGGTTCTAACATGCACTGCACATCCTTAGTGATGTCCGATATGTTCTGCTCAGTTCAGTAAGGACTGGACTTTTTATTTTACCTTTATTTAACCAGGTAGGCTAGTTGAGAACAAGTTCTCATTTACAATGCTCTTGGACCTGACCAAGATAAAGCTAAAAAGCAGTGCGACACAAACAACAACACAGAGTTCCACATGGAATAAAAAAACATACAGTCAATAATACAATAGAAAAAGTATATTACAGTGTGTGCAAATGAGGTAGGATAAGGGAGGTAAGGCAATAAATAGGCCGTAGTGGCGAAATAATTACAATATAGCAATTAAACACAGGAGTGATGGATGTGCAGAAGATGAGTGTGCAAGTAGAGATACTGGGGTGCAAAGGAGCAAAATAAATAAAATAAATAACAGCATGGGGATGAGGTAGTTGCATGGGCTATTTACAGATGAGCTATGTAGAGGTGTAGAGACAGCTGGTGTTAAAGATAGTGAGGGAGATATGAGTCTCCAGCTTCAGTGATTTTTGCAGTTCGTTCGTGTACGGGTGGGTGCTGCTATTGGTGACCAGTGAGCTGAGATAAGGCGGGGCTTTACCTAGCAAAGACTTATAGATGACCTGGAGCCAGTGGGTTTGGCGGACGAATATGTAGCGAGGACCAGCCAACGAGAGCATACAGGTCGCAGTGGTGGTAGTATATGGGGCTATGGTGACAAAACGGATGGCACTGTGATAGACTGCATCCAGTTGGCTGAGTAGAGTGTTGGAGGCTATTTTGTAAATTAAATTACATCGCCGAAGTCGAGGATCGGTAGGATGGTCAGTTTTACGAGGGTATGTTAGGCAGCATGAGTGAAAGATGCTTTGTTGAGAAATAGGAAGCCGATATTAGATTTAATTTTGGATTGGAGATGCTTAATGTGAGTCTGGAAGGAGAGTTTACAGTCTAACCAGACACCGTGGTATTTGTAGTTGTCCACATATTCTAAGTCAGAACCGTACAGAGTAGTGATGCTGGACGGGCGGGCAGGTGCGGGCAGCGATCGGTTGAAGAGCATGCATTTAGTTTTATTGTATTTAAGAGCAGTTGTAGGTACGGAAGGAGAGTTGTATGGCATTGAAGCTCGCTCTAGAGGTTAGTTAACACAGTGTCCAAAGAAGGGCCAGAAGTATACAGAATGGTGGTCTGTTCAGTTCAGTGAGGACAGGATGTAGTTTCACAGTAATCATATGGTCTGTTCAGTTCAGTGAGGACAGGATGTAGTTTCACAGTAATCATATGGTCTGTTCAGTTCAGTGAGGACAGGATGTAGTTTCACAGTAATCATATGGTCTGTTCAGTTCAGTGAGGACAGGATGTAGTTTCACAGTAATCATATGGTCTGTTCAGTTCAGTGAGGACAGGATGTAGTTTCACAGTAATCATATGGTCTGTTCAGTTCAGTGAGGACAGGATGTAGTTTCACAGTAATCATATGGTCTGTTCAGTTCAGTGAGGACAGGATGTAGTTTCACAGTAATCATATGGTCTGTTCAGTTCAGTGAGGACAGGATGTAGTTTCACAGTAATCATATGGTCTGTTCAGTTCAGTGAGGACAGGATGTAGTTTCACAGTAATCATATGGTCTGTTCAGTTCAGTGAGGACAGGATGTAGTTTCACAGTAATCAATGGTCTGTTCAGTTCAGTGAGGGACAGGATGTAGTTTCACAGTAATCCTTTCTGGTTACCAGTCTCTATTTCCCCCAATCTAAGAGAAGCCATCCAACCCATTGAACCTGACACTGATATCAAACACTAACATCAATAAGGGCAGTCCAGGCTGGCATTACATTCAGCAGTGCAGAGTCTGAGTTTTACTGTGCTGCCTGGCCTCAGTGACCTCCTAAAGAGTGATGCATCAGGGTCAAATGTCAGGGTCCAAATGCCAGCTGACGGATGGCCAGCACTCATGTAGCCCAAGGAATTGACTCTTCCCGTCCTGTATTTGGAGACTGAATATTGCTTACAGGACAATTCTGACCAAAGTTTACTGTTTCCTCAACTTTGGACGAATATATTCAGGTTAATTTAAGGAACTGAACTGGCTAGCAACCATGCAAATGTTCAATCTCTTCCCTGTCTGTGAGAGCCGAAGCTGTGAAGTGAATAGAAATCTCAGTTTTGAGTTCCAAGGCATGAAAAGAGGTCTTTCCCAGGATCAGCTTGTGAATGAGAGAGAGAGAGAGAGAGAGAGAGAGAGAGAGAGAGAGAGAGAGAGAGAGAGAGAGAGAGAGAGAGAGATACAGAGAGAGAGGGGTGAAAACTGCAAAGCGGAGGCAGAAACAGGATTGGCAGACTGCTGGTGTGTGTGAGAGAGAGAGTGTGTACACACCTTGTTTATTTGTACATACCCTAAGGCTGGGAGAGTGACAGGGAGGGAGGAAGAATTAATTTACATCTTTATTTTAACCCTTATTTTACCAGGTCATTTTTGACTGGAGAACACGTTCTCATTTACAGCAACAACCTGGGGAATAGTTACAGGGGAGAGGAGGGGGATGAATGAGCCAATTGTAAGCATGGGGATGATTAGGTGAACATGATGGTTTGAAGGTCAGATTGGGAATTTAGCCAGGACACCAGGGTTAACACCTCTACTCTTATGATAAGAACCATGGGGTCTATAGTGACCACAGAGAGTCAGGACACCAGGGTTAACACCTCTACTCTTATGATAAGAACCATGGGGTCTATAGTGACCACAGAGAGTCAGGACACCAGGGTTAACACCCCTACTCTTATGATAAGAACCATGGGGTCTATAGTGACCACAGAGAGTCAGGACACCAGGGTTAACACCCCTACTCTTATGATAAGTACCATGGATCTTAGTGACCACAGAGAGTCAGGACACCATTAGCCACACCCCTACTCTACAATAAGTACCATGGGATCTATAGAGACCACAGAGAGTCAGGACACCAGGGTTAACACCCCTACTCTACGATAAGTACCATAGGATCTATAGTGACCACAGAGAGTCAGGACACCGGGTTAACACCCCTACTCTACGATAAGTACCATAGGATCTATAGTGACCACAGAGAGTCAGGACACGAGGTTAACACCCCTACTCTACGATAAGTACCATAGGATCTATAGTGACCACAGAGAGTCAGGACACCGGGGTTAACACCCTACTCTACGATAAGTACCATGGGATCTATAGTGACCACAGAGAGTCAGGACACCGGGGCTAACACCCCACTCTACGATAAGTACCATGGGACTCTGTAGAGTATCACAGAGAGTCAGGACACCGGGTTAACACCCCTACTCTTATGATAAGTACCATAGGATCTATAGTGACACAGAGAGTCAGGACACCGGGGTTAACACCCCTACTCTTATGATAAGTACCAGGATCTATAGTGACCACAGAGAGTCAGGACACCGGGTTTAACACCCTACTCTTATGATAAGTACCATAGGATCTATAGTGACCACAGAGAGTCAGGACACGGGGTTAAGCACCCCTACTCTTATGATAAGTACCATGGGATCTATAGTGACCACAGAGAGTCAGGACACCGGGGCTAACACCCCTACTCTACAATAAGTACCATGGGGATCTATAGTGACCACAGAGAGTCAGGACACCAGGGTTAACACCCCTACTCTTACAATAAGTACCATGGGATCTATAGGACCACAGAGAGTCAGGACACCAGGGTTAACACCCCTACTCCCTTTATGATAAGTACCATGGGATCTATAGTGACCACAGAGAGTCAGGACACCAGGGTTAACACCCCTACTCTTATGATAAGTACCATGGGATCTGTAGTGACCACAGAGAGTCAGGACACCAGGGTTAACACCCTACTCTACAATAAGTACCATAGGATCTATAGTGACCACAGAGAGTCAGGACACCAGGGTTAACACCCCTACTCTAGGATAAGTACCATGGGATCTATAGTGACCACAGAGAGTCAGGACACCAGGGTTAACACCCTATCTCTACGATAAGTACCATAGGATCTATAGTGACCACAGAGGTCGGACAGGGTTAACACCCCTACTCTACAATAAGTACCATGGGATCTATAGTGACCACAGAGAGTCAGGACACCAGGGTTAACACCCCTACTCTACAATAAGTACCATGGGATCTATAGTGACCACAGAGAGTCAGGACACCAGGGTTAACACCCCTACTCTACAATAAGTACCATGGGATCTATAGTGACCACAGAGAGTCAGGACACCAGGGTTAACACCCCTACTCTAGGGTAAGGGTACCATGGGATCTATAGTGACCACAGAGAGTCAGGACACCAGGGTTAACACCCCTACTCTACAATAAGTACCATGGGATCTTCAGTGACCACAGAGAGTCAGGACACCCATTTAACGTCCCATCCAAAAGACAGCACCCTACACAGGGCAATGTCCCCAATCACTACCCTGGGGTGTTGGGATATACATTTATTTTTTAGACCAGAGGAAAGAGTGCTCCTACTGGCCCTCCAACACCACTTCCAGCAGCATCTGGTCTCCCAACCAGGGACTGACCAGGACCAACCCTGCTTAGCTTCAGAAGCAAGCCAGCAGTGGGATGCAGGGTGGTATGCTGCTGGCATGGGATAGAGGAATGGGATAGAGGAATGGGAGAGAGGAATGGGAGAGAGGAATGGGAGAGAGAGGAATGGGAGAGAGGGACGAGAGAGATGGATAGCCGTTTGCTAAGGCATTAAAAAGCTGTTACTCCATAATGCCTGCATTCAGATCATTCTCTCCTGCTACACAAATCAGGAAGTTGAATCAATCCTTATTGGATGATGTGAGGTTCCTTGATAACAGTCGTCGCTGTTAGGGACACCTCTGATTGGCTGATCAGGGTTGCTAGGCATCAATGTAAAAACACAACTTACCTGTCTAAGCACTCCTGGTTACCCGTAAACCCTGCCTTTGACTCACATGATGAGGGTAAAGTGCAGGTCAGAGGGTAAAGCGGAGTACAGTTCAGTACTGTAACATTGAGCTATCTGGTGTTCATCTCTATTGGAGCCACAACAGTTGAATTTACATGGTGAGAGAGAGAGTCAGAAGGACGTATCATCATCAGAACTGTCATCTCCAGGTGTAGCTTCACTGTTGGGTGGAAATGATGCATGGAGTGGATTATTTTCTCTTGAAAGTGGAAATTGTGGAGAGTAAGTGAACGCCACTTCAGAAGCTGTTACAGAACAAGGAGTGGCACTGTGTGAGAAAATGGCATCCAAACGTCTCTCTCCCAGAGGAGGATTTCTCCTGTCCCGTCTGCTTTTGTAAAGCCTGTCTGGAATTATGCTGAAACAGAAGGAACCATGGGAATGTCCAGTATGTAGGATAAGATTTCCTATGATTGAACCTCCCTGTAACCTGGCTCTAAAGAACCTGTGTGAAGCCTTCTTACAGGAGAGGAGTCAGAGAGCTTCAGTTTGGTCTGAGGTAGAAGAGGAGAGTCAGAGAGCTTCAGCTGGGTCTGAGATAGAAGAGGAGAGTCAGAGAGCTTCAGTTTGGTCTGAGGTAGAAGAGGAGAGTCAGAGAGCTTCAGCTGGGTCTGAGGTAGAAGAGGAGAGTCAGAGAGCTTCAGCTGGGTCTGAGGTAGAAGAGGAGAGTCAGAGAGCTTCAGTTTGGTCTGAGGTAGAAGAGGAGAGTCAGAGAGCTTCAGCTGGGTCTGAGGTAGAAGAGGGGAGTCAGAGAGCTTCAGCTGGGTCTGAGGGTAGAAGAGGAGAGTCAGAGAGCTTCAGCTGGGTCTGAGGTAGAAGAGGAGAGTCAGAGAGCTTCAGCTGGGTCTGAGGTAGAAGAGGAGAGTCAGAGAGCTTCAGCCCGGGTCTGAGGTAGAAGAGGAGAGTCAGAGAGCTTCAGCTGGGTCTGCGGTAGAAGAGGAGAGTCAGAGAGCTTCAGCTGGGTCTGAGGTAGAAGAGGGGAGTCAGAGAGCTTCAGTTTGGTCTGAGGTAGAAGAGGAGAGTCAGAGAGCTTCAGCTGAGTCTGAGGTAGAAGAGGAGAGTCAGAGAGCTTCAGCTGGGTCTGAGGTGCTGCAGTCTGCACAGTGAGAAACTCAAACTCTTCTGTCTGGAGGATAACCGAGCCCGTCTGTGTGGTGTGTCAGTCCTCACAGAAACATAGATTCATGTCTGTGTCCCTGTAGACGAGGCTGTCCAGGATTATAAGGAGGAACTCCAGACTGCCCTGAAGCCCTTAAAGGAGAAGCTGAAGGTCTTTAAGAAAGTTAAACCTTTAATTAAACAGCAAAGCACATGAAGAGCCAGGTCCAGCACACGAGAAGACTGAGATTAGGAAAGAGTTTGAGAAGATTCACCAGTTTCTACGAGATGAAGAGGCAGCCAGGAAAGCTGCACCGAGGGGAGGAAGAGGAGCAGAAGAGTCAGATGATGAAGAAGAAGATTGACGAGATGAGCAGAAAGATATCATCACTATCAGACACAATCAGAACCATAGAGGAGGAGTTGAAAGCTGAAGACATGTCATTCCTGCAGAACTTCAAGACCACAAAGGAAAGATCCCAGTACTTATGCTAGATCCACATCTGGTCTCAGGAGCTCTGATAGACGAGGCCAAACACCTGGGAAACCTGCAGTTCAGAGTCTGGGAGAAGATGCAGGGGATCTCAAATACACTCCTGTGATTCTGGACCCCAACACTGCACCTCCAGAGCCTCTCTGACTGATTATATGACCAGTGTGAGATACACGAGGTAGAAAACAGCAGCTCCCTGACAACCCAGAGAGAGATTAACAAAGTATATAGATGTTCTGGCATCTGAGGGGTTCAGCTCAGGGAAACACAGCTGGGAAGTGGAGGGTGGGGGACCACACTCACTGGCTTCTGGGCGTGGCTAAAGAGTCCCTTGACAGGAAGGGGAAGGGGGTGTGCATCACCACAGGATGGAATCTGGTGTATAGAGCAGCAGAATGGTACCATTAAAGAAGGGAGGAGGTGACATCACCAGTCTGAAGAGGAGACCCCAGAGGATCAGAGTGCAGCTGGACTACGACAGGAGGGGAAGGTGTCCTTCTACGACCCCAAAGACACACTAATCTCCACTTATAAAGACACATTTACTGAGAGACTGTTCCCATTACCTTGGTATGGCAGAGGCTGCAGATGACAACAACCCTGATATACACATCTGCCAATCAAAGGTGTCTCTGACGGTGATGTCATCCCAGTAAGGTGTGCGAATGTGTATGCGCGTGCGAGTGTGCCTGCATGTGTCAGTTTCAGTAGACATTATCGGGAGATATTCTTTTGGTTTAAGATAATACATCATTTCTAGAAACTACGGGACAGAAATATATTATAATATTATACTTATAATGTGCCATTTTTGGGGGGTAAGATTTTATTATATTTTTTAAACAATACAAAAACACACCCATACAAACGACAACACCCCCTTGCAACCTCACATGCCATGTCTTGAAATATGCAGACAGATGGATTAAAAGCAAATTTACATTGTAAAATTTCTGACAGCAATTTTCGAACTTGGGCCACAGGTGGCATTAATTGGGGAGGATGGACTATAGTAATGGCTGGAACGAAATAAATGGAATGGTTTCAAACACATCATACACATGGTTTTCATGTGTTTGATACCACTCCAGTCACTCCATTCCAGACATTATTATGAGCCCTCCTCCCCTCACCAGCCTCCTGTGAACTCCGCCCATAACTTTTGGACTTATAACATTCCCAGAAGGCATAGATTATTGAGTCATTGTTACTTTTACAATTAAGATATGACTCTGCTGTTGTGCTGTAGAAGTTGTGAATTTTGTCTCTTGTATAATTACTTTTATACATTAGTTTACACTGGTTTAATACGCATTTTCATTAACTGTCATTTCATTAGCCTTGTTCCAACATTCCCTCCATCTTGTGCCAATATCAGTCTTTTTAAGTCCTGATTCCAATAGTTTATATTTTTTTCAGTTGGATTGGCTCTCTGCAAGGTTTTTTTTATTGCTTACCTATCATATGAATATATTTCTCTGACTCAAATAGGACTCCCTCAAGATTGTTCTGATAACCAAAAGATTTCAAATGAACATTTTTATGCAGTCATGGAAATAAATGTATTTCCTTTACCAAGTAATGTATGGTTTACATGCCTTTAGTTCTCCATTTGGACCAATTTATCAGTGAAAATGTGGACCAATTCTGAAAAACTATCCAAGGATTGTTCCATAAGGTTGTGCTTTTAGGAGGGATATTGGTTCTTGTTGAATACATTTAATTTTCTTCCATATTGTTATAGTGTTCCATATTGTTATAATGTTCTATACTGTTAGTAGTGTTCTATACTGTTATAGTGTTCTTTATTGTTAGTGTTCTTTATTGTTAGTGTTCTATACTGTTAGTGTTCTATATTGTTAGTGTTCTTTATTGTTATTGTCCTTTGTATTGTTATTAGTGTTCTTTATTGTTAGTGTCCTTTATTGTTAGTGTTCTATACTGTTAGTGTTCTATACTGTTATAGTAGTTCTTTATTGTTAGTATTCTATTGTTAGTGTTCTATACTGTTATAGTGTTCTATATTGTTATAGTGTTCTATACTGTTATAGTGTTCTATATTGTTATAGTGTTCTATACTGTTATAGTGTTCTTTGGTTGTTAGTGTTCTTTATTGTTAGTCTGTTCTTTATTGTTAGTGTCCTTTATTGTTAGTGTCCTTTATTGTTAGTGTTCTTTATGTTAGTGTCCTTTATTGTTATTGTCCTTTATTGTTAGTGTTCTTTATTGTTAGTGTCCCTTTTATTGTTAGTGTTCTTTATTGTTAAAGGTGTCCTTTATTGTTAGTGTTCTTTATTGTTATAGTGTTCCATATTGATACAGTGTTCTATACTGTTAGTGTTTCTATATTGTTAGTGTTCTTTATTGTTAGTGTTCTTTATTGTTAGTGTCCCTTTATTGTTAGTGTCCTTTATTGTTAGTGTCCTTTATTGTTAGTGTCCTTTATTGTTATTGTCCCTTTATTGTTAGTGTTCTTTTATTGTTAGTGTCCTTTATTGTTAGTGTTCTATATTGTTAGTGTTCTTTATTGTTAGTGTTCTTTATTGTTATAGTGTTTCCCATATTGTTATAGTGTTCCATATTGTTATAGTGTTCTATACTGTTAGTGTCCTTTATTGTTAGTGTTTCTATACTGTTATAGTGTTCCCATATTGTTATAATGTTCTATACTGTTAGTGTTCTATATTGTTAGTGTTCTATATTGTTTAGTGTTTCTTTATTGTTATTGTCCTTTATTGTTAGTGTCCTTTATTGTTATTGTCCTTTATTGTTAGTGTCCTTTTTATTGTTAGTGTCCTTTATTGTTAGTGTTCTTTATTGTTAGTGTCCTTTATTGTTAGTGTTCTTTATTGTTAGTGTCCTTTATTGTTATAGTGTTCCATATTGATATAGTGTTCATACTGTTAGTAGTTCTATATTGTTATAGTGTTCCATATTGTTATAGTGTTCTATACTGTTAGTGTTCTATATTGTTATAGTGTTCCCATATTGTTATAGTGTTCTATACTGCTATTGTGTTCCATATTGTTATAGTGTTCTATACTCTTATAGTGTTCTATATTGTTATAGTGTTCTTTATTGTTAGTGTTCTATATTGTTATAGTGTTCTATACTGTTAGTGTCCTTTATTGTTAGTGTTCTTTATTGTTAGTGTCCTTTATTGTTAGTGTCCTTTATTGTTAGTGTTCTTTATTGTTAGTGTCCTTTATTGTTAGTGTTCTTTATTGTTAGTGTCCTTTATTGTTATAGTGTTCCATATTGATATAGTGTTCTATACGTTAGTGTTCTATATTGTTATAGTGTTCCATATTGTTATAGTGTTCTATACTGTTAGTGCTTCTATATTGTTATAGTGTTCCCATATTGTTATAGGTTCTATACTGCTATTGTGTTCCATATTGTTATAGTGTTCTATACTCTTATAGTGTTCTATATTGTTATAGTGTTCTTTATTGTTAGTGTTCTATATTGTTATAGTGATTCTATATTCTGTTAGTGTCCTTTTATTGTTATGTTCTTTATTGTTAGTGTCCTTTATTGTTATAGTGTTCCCATATTGTTATAGTGTTTCCTATATGTTAGTGTTTGCTTTATTGTTATAGTGTTCCATATTGATATAGTGTTCTATACTGTTAGTGTTCTATATTGTTATAGGTTCCGATATTGTTATAGTGTTCTATACTGTTAGTGTTCTATATTGTTATAGTGTTTCCATATTGATATAGTGTTCTATACTGTTAGTGTTCTATATTGTTATAGTGTTCCATATTGTTATAGTGTTCTGTACTGCTATAGTGTTCCATATTGTTATAGTGTTCTATACTGTTATAGTGTTCTACTCTTGTTATAGTGTTCTTTATTGTTAGTGTTCTATATTGTTATAGTGTTCTATACTGTTATAGTGTTCCCATACTGTTATAGTGTTCCATATTGTTAGTGTTCTTTATTGTTAGTGTTCTTTATTGTTAGTGTTCTTTATTGTTAGTGTTCTTTATTGTTAGTGTTCCATATTGTTATAGTGTTCCATATTGTTATAGTGTTCTATACTGTTAGTGTTCTATATTGTTATAGTGTTCCATATTGTTATAGTGTTCTATACTGTTAGTGTTCTATATTGTTATAGTGTTCCATATTGTTATAGTGTTTCCATATTGTTATAGTGTTCCATATTGTTATAGTGTTCTATACTGTTATAGTGTTCTATACTGTTATAGTGTTCTATACTGTTATAGTGTTCTTTATTGTTAGTGTTCTATATTGTTATAGTGTTCTATATTATTATAGTGTTCCATATTGTTATAGTGTTCCATATTGTTATAGTGTTCCATATTGTTATAGTGTTCTATATTGTCATAGTGTTTTTAATCTGTGAAGTTGTTAATGCTCTTAGTTTTATCCTTTGAAAAAATATTCCGGGATGAGCATGCATCTTCAATATGTACCCATTGTTCCTCTTTAGTACATTTAACTATATGTCCCAAAGTGAAAGCCTTGGGTGGCGAGGTGATACAATTCCAAGTCTGGAAGGTTTAAACCACCCTCAGACTTAGGGAAGGTTTAAACCACCCTCAGACTTAGGAAGGTTTAAACCACCCTCGAGACTTTAGGAAGGTTTAAACCATCCTCAGACTTAGGAAGGTTTAAACCACCTCAGAATAAGGAAGGTTATAAACCACCCTCAAACTTAGGAAGGTTTAAAATGTTCCTTTTAAGTCTATTATTTTAATTTGTATACTTTTTAAAAGAATGTCTTGTGGGGTAATTGGCATTACCAGAAAATGTTTTGCCATTCTGAAGAGGTTTATTCTACCTGTTAGATTCATGGGAAGATTGTTCCATTTAATTAGGTCTGCTTTCATATTGTTGAGTAAAGGGATAAAGTTATCCTTATAAATGTGTTGTTTGTTGTCACTTATTAAGCATCCTAAGTGTTTGATATTTTTTGTAGTCTACTTGAAAGATTGCTGTTTTTTTCCACATACATTTTATATCCTGAGATTTTAGAGTATTCTGAAAATATTTTTAGCAGGGGAGTGGCATTGCAGGGGGGGGCATTGAGTTTTCAAAATTGATCAGGTATATCAGGAGATTGTCTGCAAATAAGTTTAGTTTATACTGTTTACCAATACTGATGATACCTGTTATGTTCTTTCTGCAAGCTGTTCAATTGCCAGTGCAAACAGATGGGGGAGAGAGGACATCCTTGTCTTGTGCCCAATTCTAAAGCAATTTCATCTGATAATGTATTGTGTATATTTTGCTTTAGGACATTTATCTAACATTTTTTATAAAATGCATTATTTCATCTGGAAAGTTGAAAGCTTCCAAAGTTTTGAAGAGAAAAGACAATTCAAGAAGGTCGAAAGCCTTTCGGCATCAACATTGAATAAATATTTTATCTTTTAGCGTATTGTATTATACTGAAACATTTTCTTGTATTTGTTTATAAGTGTCTATTTAAAAAAAAAAAACGGTTCGATTGATATGTATCAAGTCTGGTAAAACGTTTCCCATTCTATTGCTTTATCATTTTTAAGAATCCATTTTTATATTAATCTAATTATCCAGGGTCAATCGTGGTTGTTATTCTTACAAGAGGGTGCTGCATTGGGAACATTTAAATTATTTGTTTCTAATGCAATTCACTTTAAAATGTGAAATACTGTATATTTATGTGATAAACCATCACACCACTCCTCCATGCTTCACGGTGGGAACCACACATGCGGAGATCATCCGTTCACCTACTCGGTCTCACAAAAGACATGGCGGTTGGAACCAAAAATCTCAAATTTGGAATCATCATACCAAAGGAAAGATTTCCACCGTTCTAATCTCCATTGCTCGTGTTTCTGGCACAAGCCTTTTGTAGTGGTTTCTTTCAGCAGTCTCCTCTGAACAGTTGATGTTGAGATGTGTCTGTTACTTGAACTCTGAAGTATTTATTTGGGCCGTGCAATCTAATCTAATAATGATGGACTGTTGTTTCTCTTGCTTATTTGAGCTGTTCTTGCCATAGCCCTATTTGGTAAAATAATAAGTCTATACTATCTTCTGTATACCACCCCTACCTTGTCACAACACAACTGATTGGCTCAAACGCATTAAGAAGGAAATACATTTTAACAAGGCACAATTTATATATATATATTTTCCAGGTGACTACCTCATGAAGAAGATAGAGAGAGTACCAAGTGCGTGCAAAGCTGTCATCAAGGCAAAGGGTGGCTACTTTGAAGAAACTAAAATCTAAAATATATTTTGATTTGTTTAACACTTTTTTGGTTAATACATGATTCCATGTGTGTTATTTCATAGTTTTGATGTCTTCACTATTATTCTACAATGTAGAAAATAGTAAAAAAAATAAAGAAAAACCCTTGAATGAGTAGGTGTGTCCAAACGTTTCACTGGTACTGTATGTCTAGATTGAACTTTAGATCGACACTCTCAGTAGTGTTATCCATGTGCTCTAGATGATCTGATGATGTGAATGGTTGGGTGTGGTATGGTTGCGGTATGGGTGCAGTATGGGTGCGGTATGGGTGCGGATGGGTGCGTATGGGTGCGGTATGAGTGCGGTATGAGTGCGGTATGGGTGTGGTATGAGTGTGGTATGAGTGCGGTATGGTTGTGGTATGAGTGCAGTATGGGTGCAGTATGGAGTGCGGTATGGTTGCAGTATCATTGCGGTATGGGTGCGGTATGGGTGCGGTATGGTTGTGGTATGCTGTCATGTTATTGTTGTTGTTGCTGCAGTAATTGCCTCTCTGGGAATTGAATTGATAATAAAACAGAAAATGAAATGATATAAAACTGTCAGACAGCTTCTCTAATTAACAGCTATCAATCCTCCTGGGTCAGACACATTGATAAATGACAACCACCCACAGACTAGATAAATATTCATATTTAAATACATTACAATCTGAATACAGCTGCAAAGCCGCAACATGGGGTCTTTGGTGGCAGCCGTACTCAGAACTAACACGTTGTGACCAACTGGGCAATGTGGGGAGATGAAATGAATGAGCTAAATGAGATAATGCTAGGACTAAAATAGATGTATTATGATAAGATGAGATGACCCCACGGCTGAGGCAGAGGGTCTGTGGTACTCTACCCTACACTACTGCTGGTTGTTATATTATGGATGTCGTGGGTCTCACCTATGTGCAAATACACTCTTGGACATGTTGAGGACAGAGAGGTTCTGGACGGAGCCTCTCAGGAGAGCAGAACACACCTGGAATACAGAGGAATTGGTTAGAACAGATATTAGCATTAGCTATTAGCATTAACACACCTATAATTGTATTTTGTACCTTTATTTAACTTGCAGTTACTAGTCCAACACTCTAACCACTAGGCTACCCTGCCGCTAATACGGAGGAGTGGATTAGCACAGATACCAGCTTTAGCCAATAGCCATTATCCATTAGCATTAACACACCTATAATACGGAGGAGTGGATTAGCACAGATACCAGCTTTAGCCAGTAGCCATTAGCATTAACACACCTATAATACAGAGGAGTGGATTAGCACAGATACCAGCATTAGCCAGTAGCCATTTCCCATTAGCATTAACACACCTATAATACAGAGGAGTGGATTAGCACAGATACCAGCTTTAGCCAGTAGTCATTATCCATTAGCATTAACACACCTATAATACAGAGGAGTGATTAGCACAGATACCAGCTTTAGCCAGTAGCCATTAGCCATTAGCATTAACACACCTATAATACAGAGGAGTGGATTAGCACAGATACCAGTTTTAGCCAGTAGCCATTATCCATTAGCATTAACACACCTATAATACAGAGGAGTGGATTAGCACAGATACCAGCTTTGTAGCCAATAACCATTAGCATTAACACACCTATAATACAGAGGAGTGGATTAGCACAGATACCAGCTTTAGCCATTAGCATTAACACACGGAGGGACTTCTAGTTTGGATGAAATGATTGAATGACATATGTGTACATTGATTTTGCAGTGCTCACGCACGCAACATGGCCAGTTTGGTCAGCATGTTAGTCTATGCTGTTTGATGCAACACCATCTGGCCAAGGACATGGTTGATCATGGGGGTGGTTACAATGTATCAGTGATTAAACGTTCTCATAAGGTCCGTAGCTTGGAGCAAACCAGTTAAAAAAACATTTAAACGAAGTTGGGATCCTTAATGTTAAGAAAAATCCATAACCAAATGTTTTATCTCCCCCACATAATTAAAATCAGTGCCGTTATCATAAAACATAATTTTCCGTGTCATAGTCTAACTAGATTATATGGCTATAAAACCGAGAGAGGAAGAGGCAAACTTTAGGTAACTTTAGGTAACTTTAGTTTGCTTTAGGGTAACTTTAGGTTACTTTAGGTAACTTTAGAGTTACTTTAGGGTAACTTTAGGGTTACTTTTAGGTGACTTTGCAAGGCAAGACAGTTAATATTTAGTGAGACACAGATTACCAGATATATGCACATTGTTCTGCCTGCCCCTCCTCTCTCTCCCTCCCTCTGAGTGGGTGATGGTGTTTTTGTATCCTCATATGAAACTACAGTAGGCTGTATCGATGAGTCTATTCAGATATCATGGTATGTCCCTCCTCTCTCCCTCCCCTCTGAGTGGGTGATGGTGTTTTTGTCTCCTCATATGAAACTACAGTAGGCTGTATCGATGAGTCTATTCAGATATCATGGTATGTCCCTCCTCTCTCTCCCTCCCCTCTGAGTGGGTGATGGTGTTTTTGTCTCCTCATATGAAACTACAGTAGGCTGTATCGATGAGTCTATTCAGATATCATGGTATGTCCCTCCTCTCTCCCTCCCTCTGAGTGGGTGATGGTGTTTTTGTCTCCTCATATGAAACTACAGTAGGCTGTATCGATGAGTCTATTCAGATATCATGGTATGTCCCTCCTCTCTCTCCCTCCCTCTGAGTGGGTGATGGTGTTTTTGTCTCCTCATATGAAACTACAGTAGGCTGTATCGATGAGTCTATTCAGATATCATGGTATGTCCCTCCTCTCTCTCCCTCCCCTCTGAGTGGGTGATGGTGTTTTTGTCTCCTCATATGAAACTACAGTAGGCTGTATCGATGAGTCTATTCAGATATCATGGTATGTCCCTCCTCTCTCTCCCTCCCTCTGAGTGGGTGATGGTGTTTTTGTCTCCTCATATGAAACTACAGTAGGCTGTATCGATGAGTCTATTCAGATATCATGGTATGTCCCTCCTCTCTCCCTCCCTCTGAGTGGGTGATGGTGTTTTTGTCTCCTCATATGAAACTACAGTAGGCTGTATCGATGAGTCTATTCAGATATCATGGTACGTCGCTCCTGGAAAACACCTTGGCTACGGCATGTTTGTTTTGTCTTTTAAGGTAGGCAACACTACGGCTTTTTAAAACGCCCGACACGAAACCTTCTCTGGAGACATGAACGGCATTTACTTGTCTGTAAAGTAATGCCGCTTCTGAAGCGGGATTAAGGTCCATCACTAGGCGACCAGAACTGTCAATCCCAGCCTGCCTGCTGCCTGCTCGCAGAGCACTGTCTCCCTAAAATAAGTAGTTTAAAGTTTGTTAAATATTGCCACTTACCAAGACATTTAGTAGAAAGAAAACACATCTAGCTACCATACCATAAACAATACAGTAAAACACAAGCTCACACACACACACACACACACACACACACACACACACACACACACACACACACACACACACACACACACGTAATCCTACACGCAGGAAATGCACACCAGACTATTGTCTCACTCACCAGGTCCAGAGAACAGTCTGTGTTGGACAAGTCCAGAGTCGTCAGGCTGTTGGGTTGGCCCAGGAAATGGTAGAAATGCTGGTCGAAAAATGGAGGAAAAACACACGTTTTAGCACTAGTACACAAAGACAGTCTGGATAGATGAATGATGGTCTGATGCTGTCTATAGGTAACAGGTAATCCTGTCTGGATAAATGATGGTCTATAGGTAACAGGTAATCCTGTCTGGATAAATGATGGTCTATAGGTAACAGGTAATCCTGTCTGGATAAATGGTCTGATGCTGTCTATAGGTAACAGGTAATCCTGTCTGGATAAATGATGGTCTATAGGTAACAGGTAATCCTGTCTGGATAAATGATGGTCTGATGCTGTCTATAGGTAACAGGTAATCCTGTCTGGATAAATGATGGTCTACAGGTAACAGGTCATCCTGTCTGGATAGATGATGGTCTATAGGTAACAGGTAATTCTGTCTGGATAAATGATGGTCTATAGGTAACAGGTAATCCCTGTCTGGATAAATGGTCTGATGCTGTCTATAGGTAACAGGTAATCCTGTCTGGATAAATGATGGTCTATAGGTAACCGGTAATCCTGTCTGGATAAATGATGGTCTATAGGTAACAGGTAATCCTGTCTGGATAAATGGACTGATGCTTTCTATAGGTAACAGGTAATCCTGTCTGGATAAATGGTCTGATGCTTTCTATAGGTATCAAGTAATCCTGTCTGGACAAATGATGGTCTATAGGTAACAGGTAATCCTGTCTGGATAAATGATGGTCTGATGCTGTCTATAGGTAACAGGTAATCCTGTCTGGATAAATGATGGTCTATAGGTAACAGGTAATCCTGTCTGGATACATGGTCTACAGGTAACAGGTAATCCTGTCTGGATAAATGATGGTCTATAGGTAACAGGTAATCCTGTCTGGATAAATGATGGTCTATAGGTAACAGGTAATCCTGTCTGGATAAATGATGGTCTATAGGTAACAGGTAATCCTGTCTGGATAAATGATGGTCTATAGGTAACAGGTAATCCTGTCTGGATAAATGGTCTGATGCTTTCTATAGGTAACAGGTAATCCTGTCTGGATAAATGGTCTGATGCTTTCTATAGGTATCAGGTAATCCTGTCTGGATAAATGATGGTCTATAGGTAACAGGTAATCCTGTCTGGATAAAGGTAACAGGTAATCCTGTCTGGATAGATGATGGTCTGATGCTGTCTATAGGTAACAGGTAATCCTGTCTGGATAAATGATGGTCTATAGGTAACAGGTAATCCTGTCTGGATAAATGATGGTCTGATGCTGTCTATAGGTAACAGGTAATCCTGTCTGGATAAATGATGGTCTACATGTAACAGGTAATCCTGTCTGGATAGATGATGGTCTATAGGTAACAGGTAATCCTGTCTGGAGAAATGATGGTCTACAGGTAACAGGTAATCCTGTCTGGATAGATGATGGTCTATAGGTAACAGGTAATCCTGTCTGGATAAAGGTAACAGGTAATCCTGTCTGGATAAATGATGGTCTATAGGTAACAGGTAATCCTGTCTGGATAAATGATGGTCTACAGGTAACAGGTAATCCTGTCTGGATAGATGATGGTCTATAGGTAACAGGTAATCCTGTCTGGATAAAGGTAACAGGTAATCCTGTCTGGATAAATGATGGTCTGATGCTGTCTATAGGTAACAGGTAATCCTGTCTGGATAAATGATGGTCTATAGGTAACAGGTAATCCTGTCTGGATAAATGATGGTCTATAGGTAACAGGTAATCCTGTCTGGATAAATGATGGTCTGATGCTGTCTATAGGTAACAGGTAATCCTGTCTGGATAAATGATGGTCTACATGTAACAGGTAATCCTGTCTGGATAGATGATGGTCTATAGGTAACAGGTAATCCTGTCTGGAGAAATGATGGTCTACAGGTAACAGGTAATCCTGTCTGGATAGATGATGGTCTATAGGTAACAGGTAATCCTGTCTGGATAAAGGTAACAGGTAATCCTGTCTGGATAAATGATGGTCTATAGGTAACAGGTAATCCTGTCTGGATAAATGATGGTCTACAGGTAACAGGTAATCCTGTCTGGATAGATGATGGTCTATAGGTAACAGGTAATCCTGTCTGGATAAAGGTAACAGGTAATCCTGTCTGGATAAATGATGGTCTGATGCTGTCTATAGGTAACAGGTAATCCTGTCTGGATAAATGATGGTCTATAGGTAACAGGTAATACTGCTTCCTGCCAACGTATAGTGAATAGCTACCTCCTTTCTCTGAAGGCCATTGTATCTCTGGTCAGGGGTTGTCATGGGTGACCCTTCAAGATTGTGATCAACAGCTATGCTGAGAGCACTGAGGTCAGTAGATGTGTGTGTCTGTGTGTGTGTGGGCACCCGTTCCCATGGGAACCCCGGACCAAGCTACATCAGGCCTGACAGTCTCAGAAAGTGAAGGCTTCTAATCCATCACCCATTAAGCCAATCAGAAGGACTTGTCCTCTGACATCAACCTTCCCATCAGGCTCTAGTGGCTCACAGTGTGTCAGATCTACAAGGTGATCCTCCAGTCAGATGACTGATTTAAACCCAGCTGACTACAGGCATCAACACTGAGCTGGGTAGAGAGACTAGCGAACACAATCTATGTGGTTTCATTGATGCTAGATATCAGTGTGATTTGGACTGCGGTTGTGTTGTGCGTCTCTCTGGCTCGGAGGAGGGGAGATGACGCAATAGGACTTGGTGTGTGAAGACTAGACGAGCTGGTTCAGCTGGATCTCTCCCGTCTTCATTTAACTCTTGTTTCAATACCTGTGCAAATGAACAAAGTCCCTTTCTCCTTTGAACTCTACCCATTATGTCTCTGTTATTAAGGAGGTGACCAAGACAGATATGACCATGTCGCCACCTACCGGGATGTCGTCTGCCCGCAGTATGTTCCCTGAGAGGTCCAGGTGACTGAGGGTGCTGGGGATGGACTGGTTGGCACTCAGTGACTGGGCAAGGCTGTTCACCCCTGGACCAATACACAGAGGGGTAGAGGATGGTTAGAGACAGAGAGATAATGTACAGTAATACAGGCCTGTTCCCCCTGGACCAATACACAGAGGGGTAGAGGATGGTTAGAGACAGAGAGATAATGTACAGTAATACAGGCCTGTTCCCCTGGGTACAGAGAACAGGTTAGAGGATGGTTAGAGACAGAGAGATAATGTACAGTAATACAGGCCTGTTCCCCCTGGGTACAGAGAACAGGTTAGAGGATGGTTAGAGACAGAGAGGTGATGTACAGTAATACAGGCCTGTTCCCCCTGGGTACAGAGAGAACAGGTTAGAGGATGGTTAGAGACAGAGAGGTGATGTACAGTAATACAGGCCTGTTCCCCTGGGTACAGAGAACAGGTTAGAGGATGGTTAGAGACAGAGAGATAATGTACAGTAATACAGGCCTGTTCCCCCTGGGTACAGAGAACAGGTTAGAGGATGGTTAGAGACAGAGAGATAATGTACAGTAATACAGGCCTGTTCCCCCCTGGGTACAGAGAACAGGTTAGAGGATGGTTAGAGACAGAGAGATAATGTACAGTAATACAGGCCTGTTCCCCCTGGGTACAGAGAACAGGTTAGAGGATGGTTAGAGACAGAGAGGTGATGTACAGTAATACAGGCCTGTTCCCCTGGGTACAGAGAACAGGTTAGAGGATGCTCTAATGTAACACAGTGGTGAACTTTTTGCCTTTAATAAAATTAATGCATAGAAAGCAAAAGGTTTACATGTAAAGTGTTCCGTTTATGTTCCTGTGGAAGGTCTAGCGGGTATCACCACCAGGTAACACCACCAGTTAACACCACTAGGGATCACCACCAGGTATCACCACCAGGGATCACCACCAGGGATCACCACCAGGGATCACCACCAGGGATCACCACCAGGTAACACCACCAGGTAACACCACCAGGTAACACCACCAGGGATCACCACCAGGGATCACCACCAGGGATCACCACCAGGGATCACCACCAGGGATCACCACCAGGGATCACCACCAGGGATCACCACCAGGTAACACCACCAGGTAACACCACCAGGTAACACCACTAGGGATCACCACTAGGGATCACCACCAGGGATCACCACCAGGTAACACCACTAGGGATCACCACTAGGGATCACCACCAGGGATCACCACCAGGGATCACCACCAGGGATCACCACCAGGTAACACCACCAGGTAACACCACCAGGTAACACCACTAGGGATCACCACTAGGGATCACCACCAGGTAACACCACCAGGTAACATCACCAGATAAAACTACCAGGTATCACCACCAGGTAACACCAACCGGTAACACCACTAGGGATCACCACCAGGTAACACCACCAGGTAACGCCACCAGATAAAACTACCAGGTAACACCACCTGGTAACACCACCAGGTAACACCACTAGGTATCACCACCAGGTAACACCACCAGATAAAACCACCAGGTAACACCACCTGGTAACACCAGCAGGTAAAACTACCAGGTATCAGGACCAGGTAACACCACCAGGTATCACCCCAGGTAACACCACCAGGTATCACCCCCAGGTATCACCCCCAGGTATCACCCCCAGGTATCACCCCCAGGTAACACCACCAGGTAACACCACCAGGTATCACCCCCAGGTAACACCACCAGGTATCACCCCCAGGTATCACCCCCAGGTAACACCCCCAGGTAACACCACCAGGTAACACCACCAGGTAACAACACCAGGTAACACCACTAGGGATCACCACTAGGGATCACCAACAGGTAACACCACAAGGTAACACTACCAGGTAACACTACCAGGGAACAGCACCAGGTATCATCACCAGGCAACACCACCAGGCAACACCACCAGGCATCACCACCAGGCATCACCACCAGGTAAAACTACCAGGTAAAACTACCAGGTAACACCACCTGGTAACATTTACATATTAAAGGTGAGTCAGCGAAATGACGTTTCACGAGCAGCAACGCAGATATTGTGATGAACAAGATGCAAGACTTCGCTCACACACAGTACCTGTACATGTGGGACCAGCCAACTCTATATGGTCAATGTCACATCAAACACTGATCTGGGACCAGCCAACTCTATATGATCAAGGTCACATCAAACACTGATCTGGGACCAGCCAACTCTATATGATCAAGGTCACATCAAACACTGATCTGGGACCAGCCAACTCTATAAGGTCAATGTCACATCAAACACTGATCTGGGACCAGCCAACTCTATATGGTCAATGTCACATCAAACACTGATCTGGGACAAGCCAACTCTATATGGTCAATGTCACCAATCTACCTGGCTATAGAGGGGTTAGACAGCCAGTCACCAATCTACCTGGCTATAGAAGGATAGACAGCCAGTCACCAATCTACCTGGCTATAGAGGGTTAGACAGCCAGTCACCAATCTACCTGGCTATAGAGGTTAGACAGCCAGTCACCAATCTACCTGGCTATAGAGGGTTAGACAGACAGTCACCAATCTACCTGGCTATAGAGGGTTAGACAGCCAGTCACCAATCTACCCGGCTATAGAGGGATAGACAGACAGTCACCAATCTACCTGGCTATAGAGGGTTAGACAGCCAGTCACCAATCTACCTGGCTATAGAGGGTTAGACAGACAGTCACCAATCTACCTGGCTATAGAGGGTTAGACAGACAGTCACCAATCTACCTGGCTATAGAGGGTTAGACAGCCAGTCACCAATCTACCTGGCTATAGAGGGATAGACAGCCAGTCAACAATCTACCTGGCTATAGAGGGATAGACAGCCAGTCACCAATCTACCTGGCTATAGAGGGATAAACAGCCAGTCACCAATCTACCTGGCTATAGAGGGTTAGACAGCCAGTCACCAATCTACCTGGCTATAGAGGGATAGACAGCCAGTCACCAATCTACCTGGCTATAGAGGGTTAGACAGACAGTCACCAATCTACCTGGCTATAGAGGGATAGACAGCCAGTCACCAATCTACCTGGCTATAGAGGGATAGACAGCCAGTCACCAATCTACCTGGTTATAGAGGGTTAGACAGCCAGTCACCAATCTACCTGGCTATAGAGGGTTAGACAGACAGTCAACAATCTACCTGGCTATAGAGGGATAGACAGACAGTCACCAATCTACCTGGCTATAGAGGGTTAGACAGACAGTCACCAATCTACCTGGCTATAGAGGGTTAGACAGCCAGTCACCAATCTACCTGGCTATAGAGGGTTAGACAGACAGTCACCAATCTACCTGGCTATAGAGGGTTAGACAGACAGTCACCAATCTACCTGGCTATAGAGGGTTGGGACAGCCAGTCACCAATCTACCTGGCTGTAGAGGGATAGACAGCCAGTCAACAATCTACCTGGCTATAGAGGGATAGACAGCCAGTCACCAATCTACCTGGCTATAGAGGGATAAACAGCCAGTCACCAATCTACCTGGCTATAGAGGGTTAGACAGCCAGTCACCAATCTACCTGGCTATAGAGGGTTAGACAGACAGTCACCAATCTACCTGGCTATAGAGGGTTAGATTGACAGTCACCAATCTACCTGGCTATAGAGGGATAGACAGCCAGTCACCAATCTACCTGGCTATAGAGGGATAGACAGACAGTCACCCAATCTACCTGGCTATAGAGGGTTAGACAGCCAGTCACCCAATCTACCTGGCTATAAAGGGATAGACAGCCAGTCACCAATCTACCTGGCTATAGAGGGTTAGACAGACAGTCACCAATCTACCTGGCTATAGAGGGTTAGACAGCCAGTCACCAATCTACCTGGCTATAGAGGGTTAGACAGACAATCACCAATCTACCTGGCTATAGAGGGATAGACAGCCAGTCACCAATCTACCTGGCTATAGAGGGTTAGACAGACAGTCACCAATCTACCTGGCTATAGAGGGATAGACAGCCAGTCACCAATCTACCTGGCTATAGAGGGTTAGACAGCCAGTCACCAATCTACCTGGCTATAGAGGGTTAGATTGACAGTCACCAATCTACCTGGCTATAGAGGGATAGACAGCCAGTCACCAATCTACCTGGCTATAGAGGGATAGACAGCCAGTCACCAATCTACCTGGCTATAGAGGGTTAGACAGACAGTCACCAATCTACCTGGCTATAGAGGGTTAGACAGCCAGTCACCAATCTACCTGGCTATAGAGGGTTAGACAGCCAGTCACCAATCTACCTGGCTATAGAGGGATAGACAGCCAGTCACCAATCTACCTGGCTATAGAGGGTTAGACAGCCAGTCACCAATCTACCTGGCTATAGAGGGTTAGACAGCCAGTCACCAATCTACCTGGCTATAGAGGGATAAACAGCCAGTCACCAATCTACCTGGCTATAGAGGGTTAGACAGCCAGTCACCAATCTACCTGGCTATAGAGGGATAGACAGACAGTCAACAATCTACCTGGCTATAGAGGGTTAGACAGCCAGTCACCAATCTAGCTGGCTATAGAGGGATAGACAGCCAGTCACCAATCTACCTGGCTATAGAGGGATAGACAGCCAGTCACCAATCTACCTGGCTATAGAGGGATAGACAGCCAGTCACCAATCTACCTGGCTATAGAGGGTTAGACAGCCAGTCACCAATCTACCTGGTTATAGAGGGTTAGACAGCCAGTCACCAATCTACCTGGCTATAGAGGGTTAGACAGCCAGTCACCAATCTACCTGGCTATAGAGGGATAGACAGCCAGTCACCAATCTACCTGGCTATAGAGGGATAGACAGCCAGTCACCAATCTACCTGGCTATAGAGGGTTAGACAGACAGTCACCAATCTACCTGGCTATAGAGGGATAGACAGCCAGTCACCAATCTACCTGGCTATAGAGGGATAGACAGACAGTCACCAATCTACCTGGCTATAGAGGGTTAGACAGACAGTGAGGGATCTCTCTGGCTATAGAGGGATAGACAGACAGTGAGGGATCTCTCTGGCTATAGAGGGATAGACAGACAGTGAGGGATCTCTCTGGCTATAGAGGGATAGACAGACAGTGAGGGATCTCTCTGGCTATAGAGGGATAGACAGAGAGTGAGGGATCTCTCTGGCCCAGAATCAAACTCCCATAAGTCAGTGTGAACTCTGAGGAACTGGCCTCTCTCCTGGGAGAACCAATCAATAGACAGATAAATACCAGTCATTAGGGGGCATTTTGAAGCATGAAGAAAGTTGATCTATGGAATTACAGGCTATTACTGAGAGAGAGAGAGGAGAGAAGAGAGAGGGAGCGAGGGAGAGAGAGAGAGGAGGGAGGGAGAGAGAGAGAGAGAGAGAGAGAGAGAGAGAGAGAGAGAGAGAGAGAGAGAGAGAGAGAGAGAGAGAGAGAGAGAGAGGAGAGAGCGAGAGAGAGAGAGAGAGAGAGAGAGAGAGAGAGAGGAGAGAGAGAGAGAGAGGAGAGAGGAGAGAGAGAGAGCGAGCGACGATTTACTATAGAAACAACATGAGTATCTCTAACCAGCAGGTTAACTATAGACCAGTGGACTAATTGGGGTCAGTCCTACTATAGAAACAACATGAGCATCTCTAACCAGCAGGTTAACTGTAGACCAGTGGACTAATTGGGGTCAGTCCTACTATAGAAACAACATGAGCATCTCTAACCAGCAGGTTAACTATAGACCAGTGGACTAATTGGGGTCAGTCCTACTATAGAAACAACATGAGCATCTCTAACCAGCAGGTTAACTATAGACCAGTGGACTAATTGGGGTCAGTCCTACTATAGAAACAACATGAGTATCTCTAACCAGCAGGTTAACTATAGACCAGTGGACTAATTGGGGTCAGTCCTACTATAGAAACAACATGAGTATCTCTAACCAGCAGGTTAACTTATAGACCAGTGGACTAATTGGGGTCAGTCCTACTATAGAAACAACATGAGTATCTCTAACCCAGCAGGTTAACTATAGACCAGTGGACTAATTGGGGTCAGTCCTACTATAGAAACAACATGAGTATCTCTAACCAGCAGGTTAACTATAGACCAGTGGACTAATTGGGGTCAGTCCTACTATAGAAACAACATGAGTATCTCTAACCAGCAGGTTAACTATAGACCAGTGGACTAATTGGGGTCAGTCCTACTATAGAAACAACATGAGTATCTCTAACCAGCAGGTTAACTATAGACCAGTGGACTAATTGGGGTCAGTCCTACTATAGAAACAACATGAGTATCTCTAACCAGCAGGTTAACTATAGACCAGTGGACTAATTGGGGTCAGTCCTACTATAGAAACAACATGAGTATCTCTAACCAGCAGGTTAACTATAGACCAGTGGACTAATTGGGGTCAGTCCTACTATAGAAACAACATGAGTATCTCTAACCAGCAGGTTAACTATAGACCAGTGGACTAATTGGGGTCAGTCCTACTATAGAAACAACATGAGTATCTCTAACCAGCAGGTTAACTATAGACCAGTGGACTAATTGGGGTCAGTCCTACTATAGAAACAACATGAGTATCTCTAACCAGCAGGTTAACTATAGACCAGTGGACTAATTGGGGTCAGTCCTACTATAGAAACAACATGAGTATCTCTAACCAGCAGGTTAACTATAGACCAGTGGACTAATTGGGGTCAGTCCTACTATAGAAACAACATGAGTATCTCTAACCAGCAGGTTAACTATAGACCAGTGGACTAATTGGGGTCAGTCCTACTATAGAAACAACATGAGTATCTCTAACCAGCAGGTTAACTATAGACCAGTGGACTAATTGGGGTCAGTCCTACTATAGAAACAACATGAGTATCTCTAACCAGCAGGTTAACTATAGACCAGTGGACTAATTGGGGTCAGTCCTACTATAGAAACAACATGAGTATCTCTAACCAGCAGGTTAACTATAGACCAGTGGACTAATTGGGGTCAGTCCTACTATAGAAACAACATGAGTATCTCTAACCAGCAGGTTAACTATAGACCAGTGGACTAATTGGGGTCAGTCCTACTATAGAAACAACATGAGTATCTCTAACCAGCAGGTTAACTATAGACCAGTGGACTAATTGGGGTCAGTCCTACTATAGAAACAACATGAGTATCTCTAACCAGCAGGTTAACTATAGACCAGTGGACTAATTGGGGTCAGTCCTACTATAGAAACAACATGAGCATCTCTAACCAGCAGGTTAACTATAGACCAGTGGACTAATTGGGGTCAGTCCTACTATAGAAACAACATGAGCATCTCTAACCAGCAGGTTAACTATAGACCAGTGGACTAATTGGGGTCAGTCCTACTATAGAAACAACATGAGCATCTCTAACCAGCAGGTTAACTATAGACCAGTGGACTAATTGGGGTCAGTCCTACTATAGAAAACAACATGAGTATCTCTAACCAGCAGGTTAACTATAGACCAGTGGACTAATTGGGGTCAGTCCTACTATAGAAACAACATGAGCATCTCTAACCAGCAGGTTAACTATAGACCAGTGGACTAATTGGGGTCAGTCCTACTATAGAAACAACATGAGCATCTCTAACCAGCAGGTTAACTATAGACCAGTGGACTAATTGGGGTCAGTCCTACTATAGAAACAACATGAGTACTCTCTAACCAGCAGGTTAACTATAGACCAGTGGACTAATTGGGGTCAGTCCTACTATAGAAACAACATGAGTATCTCTAACCAGCAGGTTAACTATAGACCAGTGGACTAATTGGGGTCAGTCCTACTATAGAAACAACATGAGTATCTCTAACCAGCAGGTTAACTATAGACCAGTGGACTAATTGGGGTCAGTCCTACTATAGAAACAACATGAGTATCTCTAACCAGCAGGTTAACTATAGACCAGTGGACTAATTGGGTCAGTCCTACTATAGAAACAACATGAGTATCTCTAACCAGCAGGTTAACTATAGACCAGTGGACTAATTGGGGTCAGTCCTACTATAGAAACAACATGAGTATCTCTAACCAGCAGGTTAACTATAGACCAGTGGACTAATTGGGGTCAGTCCTACTATAGAAACAACATGAGTATCTCTAACGCAGCAGGTTAACTATAGACCAGTGGACTAATTGGGGTCAGTCCTACTATAGAAACAACATGAGTATCTCTAACCAGCAGGTTAACTATAGACCAGTGGACTAATTGGGGTCAGTCCTACTATAGAAACAACATGAGTATCTCTAACCAGCAGGTTAACTATAGACCAGTGGACTAATTGGGGTCAGTCCTACTATAGAAACAACATGAGTATCTCTAACCAGCAGGTTAACTATAGACCAGTGGACTAATTGGGGTCAGTCCTACTATAGAAACAACATGAGTATCTCTAACCAGCAGGTTAACTATAGACCAGTGGACTAATTGGGGTCAGTCCTACTATAGAAACAACATGAGCATCTCTAACCAGCAGGTTAACTATAGACCAGTGGACTAATTGGGGTCAGTCCTACTATAGAAACAACATGAGCATCTCTAACCAGCAGGTTAACTATAGACCAGTGGACTAATTGGGGTCAGTCCTACTATAGAAAACAACATGAGCATCTCTAACCAGCAGGTTAACTATAGACCAGTGGACTAATTGGGGTCAGTCCTACTATAGAAACAACATGAGCATCTCTAACCAGCAGGTTAACTATAGACCAGTGGACTAATTGGGGTCAGTCCTACTATAGAAACAACATGAGCATCTCTAACCAGCAGGTTAACTATAGACCAGTGGACTAATGGGGGTCAGTCTACTATAGAAACAACATGAGTATCCCAACCAGCAGGTTAACTATAGACCAGTGGACTAATTTGGGGTCAGTCCTACTATAGAAACAACATGAGTATCTCTAACCAGCAGGTTAACTATAGACCAGTGGACTAATTGGGGTCAGTCCTACTATAGAAACAACATGAGTATCTCTAACCAGCAGGTTAACTATAGACCAGTGGGACTAATTGGGGTCAGTCCTACTAAGAAACAACATGAGTATCTCTAACCAGCAGGTTAACTATAGACCATGTGGACTAATTGGGGTCAGTCCTACTATAGAAACAACATGAGTATCTCTAACCAGCAGGTTAACTATAGACCAGTGGACTAATTTTGGGGTCAGTCCTACTATAGAAACAACATGAGTATCTCTAACCAGCAGGTTAACTATAGACCAGTGGACTAATTGGGGGTCGGTCCTACTATAGAAACAACATGAGTATCTCTAACCAGCAGGTTAACTATAGACCAGTGGACTAATTGGGGTCAGTCCTACTATAGAAACAACATGAGTACTCTCTAACCAGCAGGTAACTATAGACCAGTGGACTAATTGGGGTCAGTCCTACTATAGAAACAACATGAGTATCTCTCTAACCAGCAGGTTAACTATAGACCAGTGGACTAATTGGGGTCAGTCCTACTATAGAAACAACATGAGCATCTCTAACCAGCAGGTTAACTATAGACCAGTGGACTAATTGGGGTCAGTCCTACTATAGAAACAACATGAGTATCTCTAACCAGCAGGTTAACTATAGACCAGTGGACTAATTGGGGTCAGTCCTACTATAGAAACAACATGGTATCTCTAACCAGCAGGTTAACTATAGACCAGTGGACTAATTGGGGTCAGTCCTACTATAGAAACAACATGAGTATCTCTAACCAGCAGGTTAACTATAGACCAGTGGACTAATTGGGGTCAGTCCTACTATAGAAACAACATGAGTATCTCCTAACCAGCAGGTTAACTATAGAC
Organism: Salmo salar; assembly: GCF_905237065.1. NCBI lineage: Eukaryota > Metazoa > Chordata > Actinopteri > Salmoniformes > Salmonidae > Salmo > Salmo salar. The sequence goes on from NW_025547743.1 coordinate 61,233, forward strand.
CAGTGGACTAATTGGGGTCAGTCCTACTATAGAAACAACATGAGTATCTCTAACCAGCAGGTTAACTATAGACCAGTGGACTAATTGGGGTCAGTCCTACTATAGAAACAACATGAGTATCTCTAACCAGCAGGTTAACTATAGACCAGTGGACTAATTGGGGTCAGTCCTACTATAGAAACAACATGAGTATCTCTAACCACGCAGGTTAACTATAGACCAGTGGACTAATTGGGGTCAGTCCTACTATAGAAACAACATGAGCATCTCTAACCAGCAGGTTAACTGTAGACCAGTGGACTAATTGGGGTCAGTCCTACTATAGAAACAACATGAGCATCTCTAACCAGCAGGTTAACTATAGACCAGTGGACTAATTGGGGTCAGTCCTACTATAGAAACAACATGAGCATCTCTAACCAGCAGGTTAACTATAGACCAGTGGACTAATTGGGGTCAGTCCTACTATAGAAACAACATGAGCATCTCTAACCAGCAGGTTAACTATAGACCAGTGGACTAATTGGGGTCAGTCCTACTATAGAAACAACATGAGTATCTCTAACCAGCAGGTTAACTATAGACCAGTGGACTAATTGGGGTCCAGTCCTACTATAGAAACAACATGAGTATCTCTAACCAGCAGGTTAACTATAGACCAGTGGACTAATTGGGGTCAGTCCTACTATAGAAACAACATGAGTATCTCTAACCGGCAGGTTAACTGATAGACCAGTGGACTAATTGGGGTCAGTCCTACTATAGAAACAACATGAGTATCTCTAACCAGCAGGTTAACTATAGACCAGTGGACTAATTGGGGTCAGTCCTACTATAGAAACAACATGAGCATCTCTAACCAGCAGGTTAACTATAGACCAGTGGACTAATTGGGGTCAGTCCTACTATAGAAACAACATGAGTATCTCTAACCAGCAGGTTAACTATAGACCAGTGGACTAATTGGGGTCAGTCCTACTATAGAAACAACATGAGTATCTCTAACCAGCAGGTTAACTATAGACCAGTGGACTAATTGGGGTCAGTCCTACTATAGAAACAACATGAGTATCTCTAACCAGCAGGTTAACTATAGACCAGTGGACTAATTGGGGTCAGTCCTACTATAGAAACAACATGAGTATCTCTAACCAGCAGGTTAACTATAGACCAGTGGACTAATTGGGGTCAGTCCTACTATAGAAACAACATGAGTATCTCTAACCAGCAGGTTAACTATAGACCAGTGGACTAATTGGGGTCAGTCCTGCTATAGAAACAACATGAGTATCTCTAACCAGCAGGTTAACTATAGACCAGTGGACTAATTGGGGTCAGTCCTACTATAGAAACAACATGAGTATCTCTAACCCAGCAGGTTAACTATAGACCAGTGGACTAATTGGGGTCAGTCCTACTATAGAAACAACATGAATATCTCTAACCAGCAGGTTAACTATAGACCAGTGGACTAATTGGGGTCAGTCCTGCTATAGAAACAACATGAGTATCTCTAACCAGCAGGTTAACTATAGACCAGTGGACTAATTGGGGTCAGTCCTACTATAGAAACAACATGAGTATCTCTAACCAGCAGGTTAACTTATAGACCAGTGGACTAATTGGGGTCAGTCCTACTATAGAAACAACATGAGTATCTCTAACCAGCAGGTTAACTATAGACCAGTGGACTAATTGGGGTCAGTCCTACTATAGAAACAACATGAGTATCTCTAACCAGCAGGTTAACTATAGACCAGTGGACTAATTGGGGTCAGTCCTACTATAGAAACAACATGAGTATCTCTAACCAGCAGGTTAACTATAGACCAGTGGACTAATTGGGGTCAGTCCTACTATAGAAACAACATGAGTATCTCTAACCAGCAGGTTAACTATAGACCAGTGGACTAATTGGGGTCAGTCCTACTATAGAAACAACATGAGTATCTCTAACCAGCAGGTTAACTATAGACCAGTGGACTAATTGGGGTCAGTCCTACTATAGAAACAACATGAGTATCTCTAACCCAGCAGGTTAACTATAGACCAGTGGACTAATTGGGGTCAGTCCTACTATAGAAACAACATGAGTATCTCTAACCCAGCAGGTTAACTATAGACCAGTGGACTAATTGGGGTCAGTCCTACTATAGAAACAACATGAGTATCTCTAACCAGCAGGTTAACTATAGACCAGTGGACTAATTGGGGTCAGTCCTACTATAGAAACAACATGAGTATCTCTAACCAGCAGGTTAACTATAGACCAGTGGACTAATTGGGGTCAGTCCTACTATAGAAACAACATGAGTATCTCTAACCAGCAGGTTAACTATAGACCAGTGGACTAATTGGGGTCGGTCCTACTATAGAAACAACATGAGTATCTCTAACCAGCAGGTTAACTATAGACCAGTGGACTAATTGGGGTCAGTCCTACTATAGAAACAACATGAGTATCTCTAACCAGCAGGTTAACTATAGACCAGTGGACTAATTGGGGTCAGTCCTACTATAGAAACAACATGAGTATCTCTAACCAGCAGGTTAACTATAGACCAGTGGACTAATTGGGGTCAGTCCTACTATAGAAACAACATGAGTATCTCTAACCAGCAGGTTAACTATAGACCAGTGGACTAATTGGGGTCAGTCCTACTATAGAAACAACATGAGTATCTCTAACCAGCAGGTTAACTATAGACCAGTGGACTAATTGGGGTCAGTCCTACTATAGAAACAACATGAGTATCTCTAACCAGCAGGTTAACTATAGACCAGTGGACTAATTGGGGTCAGTCCTACTATAGAAACAACATGAGTATCTCTAACCAGCAGGTTAACTATAGACCAGTGGACTAATTGGGGTCAGTCCTACTATAGAAACAACATGAGTATCTCTAACCAGCAGGTTAACTATAGACCAGTGGACTAATTGGGGTCAGTCCTACTATAGAAACAACATGAGTATCTCTAACCAGCAGGTTAACTATAGACCAGTGGACTAATTGGGGTCAGTCCTACTATAGAAACAACATGAGTATCTCTAACCAGCAGGTTAACTATAGACCAGTGGACTAATTGGGGTCAGTCCTACTATAGAAACAACATGAGTATCTCTAACCAGCAGGTTAACTATAGACCAGTGGACTAATTGGGGTCAGTCCTACTATAGAAACAACATGAGTATCTCTAACCAGCAGGTTAACTATAGACCAGTGGACTAATTGGGGTCCAGTCCTACTATAGAAACAACATGAGTATCTCTAACCCAGCAGGTTAACTATAGACCAGTGGACTAATTGGGGTCAGTCCTACTATAGAAACAACATGAGTATCTCTAACCAGCAGGTTAACTGTAGACCAGTGGACTAATTGGGGTCAGTCCTACTATAGAAACAACATGAGTATCTCTAACCAGCAGGTTAACTGTAGACCAGTGGACTAATTGGGGTCAGTCCTACTATAGAAACAACATGAGTATCTCTAACCAGCAGGTTAACTATAGACCAGTGGACTAATTGGGGTCAGTCCTACTATAGAAACAACATGAGTATCTCTAACCAGCAGGTTAACTATAGACCAGTGGACTAATTGGGGTCAGTCCTACTATAGAAACAACATGAGTATCTCTAACCAGCAGGTTAACTATAGACCAGTGGACTAATTGGGGTCAGTCCTACTATAGAAACAACATGAGCATCTCTAACCAGCAGGTTAACTATAGACCAGTGGACTAATTGGGGTCAGTCCTACTATAGAAACAACATGAGTATCTCTAACCAGCAGGTTAACTATAGACCAGTGGACTAATTGGGGTCAGTCCTACTATAGAAACAACATGAGTATCTCTAACCCGGCAGGTTAACTATAGACCAGTGGACTAATTGGGGTCAGTCCTACTATAGAAACAACATGAGTATCTCTAACCAGCAGGTTAACTATAGACCAGTGGACTAATTGGGGTCAGTCCTACTATAGAAACAACATGAGTATCTCTAACCCAGCAGGTTAACTATAGACCAGTGGACTAATTGGGGTCAGTCCTACTATAGAAACAACATGAGTATCTCTAACCAGCAGGTTAACTATAGACCAGTGGACTAATTGGGGTCAGTCCTACTATAGAAACAACATGAGTATCTCTAACCAGCAGGTTAACTATAGACCAGTGGACTAATTGGGGTCAGTCCTACTATAGAAACAACATGAGTATCTCTAACCAGCAGGTTAACTGATAGACCAGTGGACTAATTGGGGTCAGTCCTACTATAGAAACAACATGAGTATCTCTAACCAGCAGGTTAACTATAGACCAGTGGACTAATTGGGGTCAGTCCTACTATAGAAACAACATGAGTATCTCTAACCAGCAGGTTAACTATAGACCAGTGGACTAATTGGGGTCAGTCCTACTATAGAAACAACATGAGTATCTCTAACCAGCAGGTTAACTATAGACCAGTGGACTAATTGGGGTCAGTCCTACTATAGAAACAACATGAGTATCTCTAACCCAGCAGGTTAACTATAGACCAGTGGACTAATTGGGGTCAGTCCTACTATAGAAACAACATGAGTATCTCTAACCAGCAGGTTAACTATAGACCAGTGGACTAATTGGGGTCAGTCCTACTATAGAAACAACATGAGTATCTCTAACCAGCAGGTTAACTATAGACCAGTGGACTAATTGGGGTCAGTCCTACTATAGAAACAACATGAGTATCTCTAACCAGCAGGTTAACTATAGACCAGTGGACTAATTGGGGTCCAGTCCTACTATAGAAACAACATGAGTATCTCTAACCCAGCAGGTTAACTATAGACCAGTGGACTAATTGGGGTCAGTCCTACTATAGAAACAACATGAGTATCTCTAACCAGCAGGTTAACTATAGACCAGTGGACTAATTGGGGTCAGTCCTACTATAGAAACAACATGAGTATCTCTAACCAGCAGGTTAACTATAGACCAGTGGACTAATTGGGGTCAGTCCTACTATAGAAACAACATGAGTATCTCTAACCAGCAGGTTAACTGTAGACCAGTGGACTAATTGGGGTCAGTCCTACTATAGAAACAACATGAGTATCTCTAACCCAGCAGGTTAACTATAGACCAGTGGACTAATTGGGGTCAGTCCTACTATAGAAACAACATGAGTATCTCTAACCAGCAGGTTAACTATAGACCAGTGGACTAATTGGGGTCAGTCCTACTATAGAAACAACATGAGTATCTCTAACCAGCAGGTTAACTATAGACCAGTGGACTAATTGGGGTCAGTCCTACTATAGAAACAACATGAGTATCTCTAACCAGCAGGTTAACTATAGACCAGTGGACTAATTGGGGTCAGTCCTACTATAGAAACAACATGAGTATCTCTAACCAGCAGGTTAACTATAGACCAGTGGACTAATTGGGGTCAGTCCTACTATAGAAACAACATGAGTATCTCTAACCAGCAGGTTAACTATAGACCAGTGGACTAATTGGGGTCAGTCCTACTATAGAAACAACATGAGTATCTCTAACCAGCAGGTTAACTATAGACCAGTGGACTAATTGGGGTCAGTCCTACTATAGAAACAACATGAGTATCTCTAACCAGCAGGTTAACTATAGACCAGTGGACTAATTGGGGTCAGTCCTACTATAGAAACAACATGAGTATCTCTAACCCAGCAGGTTAACTATAGACCAGTGGACTAATTGGGGTCAGTCCTACTATAGAAACAACATGAGGTATCTCTAACCAGCAGGTTAACTATAGACCAGTGGACTAATTGGGGTCAGTCCTACTATAGAAACAACATGAGTATCTCTAACCCAGCAGGTTAACTATAGACCAGTGGACTAATTGGGGTCAGTCCTACTATAGAAACAACATGAGTATCTCTAACCAGCAGGTTAACTATAGACCAGTGGACTAATTGGGGTCAGTCCTACTATAGAAACAACATGAGTATCTCTAACCAGCAGGTTAACTATAGACCAGTGGACTAATTGGGGTCAGTCCTACTATAGAAACAACATGAGTATCTCTAACCAGCAGGTTAACTATAGACCAGTGGACTAATTGGGGTCAGTCCTACTATAGAAACAACATGAGCATCTCTAACCAGCAGGTTAACTATAGACCAGTGGACTAATTGGGGTCAGTCCTACTATAGAAACAACATGAGTATCTCTAACCAGCAGGTTAACTATAGACCAGTGGACTAATTGGGGTCAGTCCTACTATAGAAACAACATGAGTATCTCTAACCAGCAGGTTAACTATAGACCAGTGGACTAATTGGGGTCAGTCCTACTATAGAAACAACATGAGTATCTCTAACCAGCAGGTTAACTATAGACCAGTGGACTAATTGGGGTCAGTCCTACTATAGAAACAACATGAGTATCTCTAACCAGCAGGTTAACTATAGACCAGTGGACTAATTGGGGTCAGTCCTACTATAGAAACAACATGAGTATCTCTAACCAGCAGGTTAACTATAGACCAGTGGACTAATTGGGGTCAGTCCTACTATAGAAACAACATGAGTATCTCTAACCAGCAGGTTAACTATAGACCAGTGGACTAATTGGGGTCAGTCCTACTATAGAAACAACATGAGTATCTCTAACCCAGCAGGTTAACTATAGACCAGTGGACTAATTGGGGTCAGTCCTACTATAGAAACAACATGAGTATCTCTAACCCAGCAGGTTAACTATAGACCAGTGGACTAATTGGGGTCAGTCCTACTATAGAAACAACATGAGTATCTCTAACCCAGCAGGTTAACTATAGACCAGTGGACTAATTGGGGTCAGTCCTACTATAGAAACAACATGAGTATCTCTAACCAGCAGGTTAACTATAGACCAGTGGACTAATTGGGGTCAGTCCTACTATAGAAACAACATGAGTATCTCTAACCAGCAGGTTAACTATAGACCAGTGGACTAATTGGGGTCAGTCCTACTATAGAAACAACATGAGTATCTCTAACCAGCAGGTTAACTATAGACCAGTGGACTAATTGGGGTCAGTCCTACTATAGAAACAACATGAGTATCTCTAACCAGCAGGTTAACTATAGACCAGTGGACTAATTGGGGTCAGTCCTACTATAGAAACAACATGAGTATCTCTAACCAGCAGGTTAACTATAGACCAGTGGACTAATTGGGGTCAGTCCTACTATAGAAACAACATGAGTATCTCTAACCAGCAGGTTAACTATAGACCAGTGGACTAATTGGGGTCAGTCCTACTATAGAAACAACATGAGTATCTCTAACCAGCAGGTTAACTGTAGACCAGTGGACTAATTGGGGTCAGTCCTACTATAGAAACAACATGAGTATCTCTAACCAGCAGGTTAACTATAGACCAGTGGACTAATTGGGGTCAGTCCTACTATAGAAACAACATGAGTATCTCTAACCAGCAGGTTAACTATAGACCAGTGGACTAATTGGGGTCAGTCCTACTATAGAAACAACATGAGTATCTCTAACCAGCAGGTTAACTATAGACCAGTGGACTAATTGGGGTCAGTCCTACTATAGAAACAACATGAGTATCTCTAACCAGCAGGTTAACTATAGACCAGTGGACTAATTGGGGTCAGTCCTACTATAGAAACAACATGAGTATCTCTAACCAGCAGGTTAACTATAGACCAGTGGACTAATTGGGGTCAGTCCTACTATAGAAACAACATGAGTATCTCTAACCAGCAGGTTAACTATAGACCAGTGGACTAATTGGGGTCAGTCCTACTATAGAAACAACATGAGTATCTCTAACCAGCAGGTTAACTATAGACCAGTGGACTAATTGGGGTCAGTCCTACTATAGAAACAACATGAGTATCTCTAACCAGCAGGTTAACTATAGACCAGTGGACTAATTGGGGTCAGTCCTACTATAGAAACAACATGAGTATCTCTAACCAGCAGGTTAACTATAGACCAGTGGACTAATTGGGGTCAGTCCTACTATAGAAACAACATGAGTATCTCTAACCAGCAGGTTAACTATAGACCAGTGGACTAATTGGGGTCAGTCCTACTATAGAAACAACATGAGTATCTCTAACCAGCAGGTTAACTATAGACCAGTGGACTAATTGGGGTCAGTCCTACTATAGAAACAACATGAGTATCTCTAACCAGCAGGTTAACTATAGACCAGTGGACTAATTGGGGTCAGTCCTACTATAGAAACAACATGAGTATCTCTAACCAGCAGGTTAACTATAGACCAGTGGACTAATTGGGGTCAGTCCTACTATAGAAACAACATGAGTATCTCTAACCAGCAGGTTAACTATAGACCAGTGGACTAATTGGGGTCAGTCCTACTATAGAAACAACATGAGTATCTCTAACCAGCAGGTTAACTATAGACCAGTGGACTAATTGGGGTCAGTCCTACTATAGAAACAACATGAGTATCTCTAACCAGCAGGTTAACTGTAGACCAGTGGACTAATTGGGGTCAGTCCTACTATAGAAACAACATGAGTATCTCTAACCAGCAGGTTAACTATAGACCAGTGGACTAATTGGGGTCAGTCCTACTATAGAAACAACATGAGTATCTCTAACCAGCAGGTTAACTATAGACCAGTGGACTAATTGGGGTCAGTCCTACTATAGAAACAACATGAGTATCTCTAACCAGCAGGTTAACTATAGACCAGTGGACTAATTGGGGTCAGTCCTACTATAGAAACAACATGAGTATCTCTAACCAGCAGGTTAACTATAGACCAGTGGACTAATTGGGGTCAGTCCTACTATAGAAACAACATGAGTATCTCTAACCAGCAGGTTAACTATAGACCAGTGGACTAATTGGGGTCAGTCCTACTATAGAAACAACATGAGTATCTCTAACCAGCAGGTTAACTATAGACCAGTGGACTAATTGGGGTCAGTCCTACTATAGAAACAACATGAGTATCTCTAACCAGCAGGTTAACTATAGACCAGTGGACTAATTGGGGTCAGTCCTACTATAGAAACAACATGAGTATCTCTAACCAGCAGGTTAACTATAGACCAGTGGACTAATTGGGGTCAGTCCTACTATAGAAACAACATGAGTATCTCTAACCAGCAGGTTAACTATAGACCAGTGGACTAATTGGGGTCAGTCCTACTATAGAAACAACATGAGTATCTCTAACCAGCAGGTTAACTATAGACCAGTGGACTAATTGGGGTCAGTCCTACTATAGAAACAACATGAGTATCTCTAACCAGCAGGTTAACTATAGACCAGTGGACTAATTGGGGTCAGTCCTACTATAGAAACAACATGAGTATCTCTAACCCAGCAGGTTAACTATAGACCAGTGGACTAATTGGGGTCAGTCCTACTATAGAAACAACATGAGTATCTCTAACCAGCAGGTTAACTATAGACCAGTGGACTAATTGGGGTCAGTCCTACTATAGAAACAACATGAGTATCTCTAACCAGCAGGTTAACTATAGACCAGTGGACTAATTGGGGTCAGTCCTACTATAGAAACAACATGAGTATCTCTAACCAGCAGGTTAACTATAGACCAGTGGACTAATTGGGGTCAGTCCTACTATAGAAACAACATGAGTATCTCTAACCAGCAGGTTAACTATAGACCAGTGGACTAATTGGGGTCAGTCCTACTATAGAAACAACATGAGTATCTCTAACCAGCAGGTTAACTATAGACCAGTGCACTAATTGGGGTCAGTCCTACTATAGAAACAACATGAGTATCTCTAACCAGCAGGTTAACTATAGACCAGTGGACTAATTGGGGTCAGTCCTACTATAGAAACAACATGAGTATCTCTAACCAGCAGGTTAACTGTAGACCAGTGGACTAATTGGGGTCAGTCCTACTATAGAAACAACATGAGTATCTCTAACCAGCAGGTTAACTATAGACCAGTGGACTAATTGGGGTCAGTCCTACTATAGAAACAACATGAGTATCTCTAACCAGCAGGTTAACTATAGACCAGTGGACTAATTGGGGTCAGTCCTACTATAGAAACAACATGAGTATCTCTAACCAGCAGGTTAACTATAGACCAGTGGACTAATTGGGGTCAGTCCTACTATAGAAACAACATGAGTATCTCTAACCAGCAGGTTAACTATAGACCAGTGGACTAATTGGGGTCAGTCCTACTATAGAAACAACATGAGTATCTCTAACCAGCAGGTTAACTATAGACCAGTGGACTAATTGGTCAGTCCTACTATAGAAACAACATGAGTATCTCTAACCAGCAGGTTAACTTTATAGACCAGTGGACTAATTGGGGTCAGTCCTACTATAGAAACAACATGAGTATCTCTAACCAGCAGGTTAACTATAGACCAGTGGACTAATTGGGGTCAGTCCTACTATAGAAACAACATGAGTATCTCTAACCAGCAGGTTAACTATAGACCAGTGGACTAATTGGGGTCAGTCCTACTATAGAAACAACATGAGTATCTCTAACCAGCAGGTTAACTATAGACCAGTGGACTAATTGGGGTCAGTCCTACTATAGAAACAACATGAGTATCTCTAACCAGCAGGTTAACTATAGACCAGTGGACTAATTGGGGTCAGTCCTACTATAGAAACAACATGAGTATCTCTAACCAGCAGGTTAACTATAGACCAGTGGACTAATTGGGGTCAGTCCTACTATAGAAACAACAGAGTATCTCTAACCAGCAGGTTAACTATAGACCAGTGGACTAATTGGGGTCAGTCCTACTATAGAAACAACATGAGTATCTCTAACCAGCAGGTTAACTATAGACCAGTGGACTAATTGGGGTCAGTCCTACTATAGAAACAACATGAGTATCTCTAACCCAGCAGGTTAACTATAGACCAGTGGACTAATTGGGGTCAGTCCTACTATAGAAACAACATGAGTATCTCTAACCAGCAGGTTAACTATAGACCAGTGGACTAATTGGGGTCAGTCCTACTATAGAAACAACATGAGTATCTCTAACCAGCAGGTTAACTATAGACCAGTGGACTAATTGGGGTCAGTCCTACTATAGAAACAACATGAGTATCTCTAACCAGCAGGTTAACTATAGACCAGTGGACTAATTGGGGTCAGTCCTACTATAGAAACAACATGAGTATCTCTAACCAGCAGGTTAACTATAGACCAGTGGACTAATTGGGGTCAGTCCTACTATAGAAACAACATGAGTATCTCTAACCAGCAGGTTAACTATAGACCAGTGGACTAATTGGGGTCAGTCCTACTATAGAAACAACATGAGTATCTCTAACCAGCAGGTTAACTATAGACCAGTGGACTAATTGGGGTCAGTCCTACTATAGAAACAACATGAGTATCTCTAACCAGCAGGTTAACTATAGACCAGTGGACTAATTGGGGTCAGTCCTACTATAGAAACAACATGAGCATCTCTAACCAGCAGGTTAACTATAGACCAGTGGACTAATTGGGGTCAGTCCTACTATAGAAACAACATGAGTATCTCTAACCAGCAGGTTAACTATAGACCAGTGGACTAATTGGGGGTCAGTCCTACTATAGAAACAACATGAGCATCTCTAACCAGCAGGTTAACTATAGACCAGTGGACTAATTGGGGTCAGTCCTACTATAGAAACAACATGAGTATCTCTAACCAGCAGGTTAACTATAGACCAGTGGACTAATTGGGGTCAGTCCTACTATAGAAACAACATGAGTATCTCTAACCAGCAGGTTAACTATAGACCAGTGGACTAATTGGGGTCAGTCCTACTATAGAAACAACATGAGTATCTCTAACCAGCAGGTTAACTATAGACCAGTGGACTAATTGGGGTCAGTCCTACTATAGAAACAACATGAGTATCTCTAACCAGCAGGTTAACTATAGACCAGTGGACTAATTGGGGTCAGTCCTACTATAGAAACAACATGAGTATCTCTAACCAGCAGGTTAACTATAGACCAGTGGACTAATTGGGGTCAGTCCTACTATAGAAACAACATGAGTATCTCTAACCAGCAGGTTAACTATAGACCAGTGGACTAATTGGGGTCAGTCCTACTATAGAAACAACATGAGTATCTCTAACCAGCAGGTTAACTATAGACCAGTGGACTAATTGGGGTCAGTCCTACTATAGAAACAACATGAGTATCTCTAACCAGCAGGTTAACTATAGACCAGTGGACTAATTGGGGTCAGTCCTACTATAGAAACAACATGAGTATCTCTAACCAGCAGGTTAACTATAGACCAGTGGACTAATTGGGGTCAGTCCTACTATAGAAACAACATGAGTATCTCTAACCAGCAGGTTAACTATAGACCAGTGGACTAATTGGGGTCAGTCCTACTATAGAAACAACATGAGTATCTCTAACCAGCAGGTTAACTATAGACCAGTGGACTAATTGGGGTCAGTCCTACTATAGAAACAACATGAGTATCTCTAACCAGCAGGTTAACTATAGACCAGTGGACTAATTGGGGTCAGTCCTACTATAGAAACAACATGAGTATCTCTAACCAGCAGGTTAACTATAGACCAGTGGACTAATTGGGGTCAGTCCTACTATAGAAACAACATGAGTATCTCTAACCCAGCAGGTTAACTATAGACCAGTGGACTAATTGGGGTCAGTCCTACTATAGAAACAACATGAGTATCTCTAACCAGCAGGTTAACTATAGACCAGTGGACTAATTGGGGTCAGTCCTACTATAGAAACAACATGAGTATCTCTAACCAGCAGGTTAACTATAGACCAGTGGACTAATGTGGGGTCAGTCCTACTATAGAAACAACATGAGTATCTCTAACCAGCAGGTTAACTATAGACCAGTGGACTAATTGGGGTCCAGTCCTACTATAGAAACAACATGAGTATCTCTAACCAGCAGGTTAACTATAGACCAGTGGACTAATTGGGGTCAGTCCTACTATAGAAACAACATGAGTATCTCTAACCAGCAGGTTAACTATAGACCAGTGGACTAATTGGGGTCAGTCCTACTATAGAAACAACATGAGCATCTCTAACCAGCAGGTTAACTATAGACCAGTGGACTAATTGGGGTCAGTCCTACTATAGAAACAACATGAGTATCTCTAACCAGCAGGTTAACTATAGACCAGTGGACTAATTGGGGTCAGTCCTACTATAGAAACAACATGAGTATCTCTAACCAGCAGGTTAACTATAGACCAGTGGACTAATTGGGGTCAGTCCTACTATAGAAACAACATGAGTATCTCTAACCAGCAGGTTAACTATAGACCAGTGGACTAATTGGGGTCAGTCCTACTATAGAAACAACATGAGTATCTCTAACCAGCAGGTTAACTATAGACCAGTGGACTAATTGGGGTCAGTCCTACTATAGAAACAACATGAGTATCTCTAACCAGCAGGTTAACTATAGACCAGTGGACTAATTGGGGTCAGTCCTACTATAGAAACAACATGAGTATCTCCTAACCAGCAGGTTAACTATAGACCAGTGGACTAATTGGGGTCAGTCCTACTATAGAAACAACATGAGTATCTCTAACCAGCAGGTTAACTATAGACCAGTGGACTAATTGGGGTCAGTCCTACTATAGAAACAACATGAGCATCTCTAACCAGCAGGTTAACTATAGACCAGTGGACTAATTGGGGTCAGTCCTACTATAGAAACAACATGAGTATCTCTAACCAGCAGGTTAACTATAGACCAGTGGACTAATTGGGGTCAGTCCTACTATAGAAACAACATGAGTATCTCTAACCCAGCAGGTTAACTATAGACCAGTGGACTAATTGGGGTCAGTCCTACTATAGAAACAACATGAGTATCTCTAACCAGCAGGTTAACTATAGACCAGTGGACTAATTGGGGTCAGTCCTACTATAGAAACAACATGAGTATCTCTAACCAGCAGGTTAACTATAGACCAGTGGACTAATTGGGGTCAGTCCTACTATAGAAACAACATGAGTATCTCTAACCCAGCAGGTTAACTATAGACCAGTGGACTAATTGGGGTCAGTCCTACTATAGAAACAACATGAGTATCTCTAACCAGCAGGTTAACTATAGACCAGTGGACTAATTGGGGTCGGTCCTACTATAGAAACAACATGAGTATCTCTAACCAGCAGGTTAACTATAGACCAGTGGACTAATTGGGGTCAGTCCTACTATAGAAACAACATGAGTATCTCTAACCAGCAGGTTAACTATAGACCAGTGGACTAATTGGGGTCAGTCCTACTATAGAAACAACATGAGTATCTCTAACCAGCAGGTTAACTAGACCAGTGGACTAATTGGGGTCAGTCCTACTATAGAAACAACATGAGTATCTCTAACCAGCAGGTTAACTATAGACCAGTGGACTAATTGGGGTCAGTCCTACTATAGAAACAACATGAGTATCTCTAACCCAGCAGGTTAACTATAGACCAGTGGACTAATTGGGGTCAGTCCTACTATAGAAACAACATGAGTATCTCTAACCAGCAGGTTAACTATAGACCAGTGGACTAATTGGGGTCAGTCCTACTATAGAAACAACATGAGTATCTCTAACCAGCAGGTTAACTATAGACCAGTGGACTAATTGGGGTCAGTCCTACTATAGAAACAACATGAGCATCTCTAACCCAGCAGGTTAACTATAGACCAGTGGACTAATTGGGGTCAGTCCTACTATAGAAACAACATGAGTATCTCTAACCAGCAGGTTAACTATAGACCAGTGGACTAATTGGGGGTCAGTCCTACTATAGAAACAACATGAGTATCTCTAACCAGCAGGTTAACTATAGACCCAGTGGACTAATTGGGGTCAGTCCTACTATAGAAACAACATGAGTATCTCTAACCCAGCAGGTTAACTATAGACCAGTGGACTAATTGGGGTCAGTCCTACTATAGAAACAACATGAGTATCTCTAACCAGCAGGTTAACTATAGACCAGTGGACTAATTGGGGTCAGTCCTACTATAGAAACAACATGAGTATCTCTAACCAGCAGGTTAACTATAGACCAGTGGACTAATTGGGGTCAGTCCTACTATAGAAACAACATGAGTATCTCTAACCAGCAGGTTAACTATAGACCAGTGGACTAATTGGGGTCAGTCCTACTATAGAAACAACATGAGTATCTCTAACCAGCAGGTTAACTATAGACCAGTGGACTAATTGGGGTCAGTCCTACTATAGAAACAACATGAGTATCTCTAACCAGCAGGTTAACTATAGACCAGTGGACTAATTGGGGTCAGTCCTACTATAGAAACAACATGAGTATCTCTAACCAGCAGGTTAACTATAGACCAGTGGACTAATTTGGGGTCAGTCCTACTATAGAAACAACATGAGTATCTCTAACCAGCAGGTTAACTATAGACCAGTGGACTAATTGGGGTCAGTCCTACTATAGAAACAACATGAGCATCTCTAACCAGCAGGTTAACTATAGACCAGTGGACTAATTGGGGTCAGTCCTACTATAGAAACAACATGAGTATCTCTAACCAGCAGGTTAACTATAGACCAGTGGACTAATTGGGGTCAGTCCTACTATAGAAACAACATGAGTATCTCTAACCAGCAGGTTAACTATAGACCAGTGGACTAATTGGGGTCAGTCCTACTATAGAAACAACATGAGCATCTCTAACCAGCAGGTTAACTATAGACCAGTGGACTAATTGGGGTCAGTCCTACTATAGAAAACAACATGAGTATCTCTAACCAGCAGGTTAACTATAGACCAGTGGACTAATTGGGGGTCAGTCCTACTATAGAAACAACATGAGTATCTCTAACCAGCAGGTTAACTATAGACCAGTGGACTAATTGGGGTCAGTCCTACTATAGAAACAACATGAGTATCTCTAACCAGCAGGTTAACTATAGACCAGTGGACTAATTGGGGTCAGTCCTACTATAGAAACAACATGAGTATCTCTAACCAGCAGGTTAACTATAGACCAGTGGACTAATTGGGGTCAGTCCTACTATAGAAACAACATGAGTATCTCTAACCAGCAGGTTAACTATAGACCAGTGGACTAATTGGGGTCAGTCCTACTATAGAAACAACATGAGTATCTCTAACCCAGCAGGTTAACTATAGACCAGTGGACTAATTGGGGTCAGTCCTACTATAGAAACAACATGAGTATCTCTAACCAGCAGGTTAACTATAGACCAGTGGACTAATTGGGGTCAGTCCTACTATAGAAACAACATGAGTATCTCTAACCAGCAGGTTAACTATAGACCAGTGGACTAATTGGGGTCAGTCCTACTATAGAAACAACATGAGTATCTCTAACCAGCAGGTTAACTATAGACCAGTGGACTAATTGGGGTCAGTCCTACTATAGAAACAACATGAGTATCTCTAACCAGCAGGTTAACTATAGACCAGTGGACTAATTGGGGTCAGTCCTACTATAGAAACAACATGAGCATCTCTAACCAGCAGGTTAACTATAGACCAGTGGACTAATTGGGGTCAGTCCTACTATAGAAACAACATGAGTATCTCTAACCAGCAGGTTAACTATAGACCAGTGGACTAATTGGGGTCAGTCCTACTATAGAAACAACATGAGTATCTCTAACCAGCAGGTTAACTATAGACCAGTGGACTAATTGGGGTCAGTCCTACTATAGAAACAACATGAGTATCTCTAACCAGCAGGTTAACTATAGACCAGTGGACTAATTGGGGTCAGTCCTACTATAGAAACAACATGAGTATCTCTCTAACCAGCAGGTTAACTATAGACCAGTGGACTAATTGGGGTCAGTCCTACCATAGAAACAACATGAGTATCTCTAACCAGCAGGTTAACTATAGACCATGTGGACTAATTGGGGTCAGTCCTTACTATAGAAACAACATGAGTATCTCTAACCAGCAGGTTAACTATAGACCAGTGGACTAATTGGGGTCCCAGTCCTACTATAGAAACAACATGAGTATCTCTAACCAGCAGGTTAACTTATAGACCAGTGGACTAATTGGGGTCAGTCCTACTATAGAAACAACATGAGTATCTCTAACCAGCAGGTTAACTATAGACCAGTGGACTAATTGGGGTCAGTCTACTATAGAAACAACATGAGTATCTCTAACCAGCAGGTTAACTATAGACCAGTGGACTAATTGGGGTCAGTCCTACTATAGAAACAACATGAGTATCTCTAACCAGCAGGTTAACTATAGACCAGTGGACTAATTGGGGTCAGTCCTACTATAGAAACAACATGAGTATCTCTAACCAGCAGGTTAACTATAGACCAGTGGACTAATTGGGGTCAGTCCTACTATAGAAACAAACATGAGTATCTCTAACCAGCAGGTTTAACTAGACCAGTGGACTAATTGGGGTCAGTCCTACTATAGAAACAACATGAGTATCTCTAACCAGCAGGTTAACTATAGACCAGTGGACTAATTGGGGTCAGTCCTACTATAGAAACAACATGAGTATCTCTAACCAGCAGGTTAACTATAGACCAGTGGACTAATTGGGGTCAGTCCTACTATAGAAAACAACATGAGTATCTCTAACCAGCAGGTTAACTATAGACCAGTGGACTAATTGGGGTCAGTCCTACTATAGAAACAACATGAGTATCTCTAACCAGCAGGTTAACTATAGACCAGTGGACTAATTGGGGTCAGTCCTACTATAGAAACAACATGAGTATCTCTAACCAGCAGGTTAACTATAGACCAGTGGACTAATTGGGGTCAGTCCTACTATAGAAACAACATGAGTATCTCTAACCAGCAGGTTAACTATAGACCAGTGGACTAATTGGGGTCAGTCCTACTATAGAAACAACATGAGTATCTCTAACCAGCAGGTTAACTATATAGACCAGTGGACTAATTGGGGGTCCAGTCCTACTATAGAAACAACATGAGCATCTCTAACCAGCAAGGTTAACTATAGACCAGTGGACTAATTGGGGTCAGTCCTACTATAGAAACAACATGAGTATCTCTAACCAGCAGGTTAACTATAGACCAGTGGACTAATTGGGGTCAGTCCTACTATAGAAACAACATGAGTATCTCTAACCAGCAGGTTAACTATAGACCAGTGGACTAATTGGGGTCAGTCCTACTATAGAAACAACATGAGTATCTCTAACCAGCAGGTTAACTATAGACCAGTGGACTAATTGGGGTCAGTCCTACTATAGAAACAACATGAGTATCTCTAACCAGCAGGTTAACTATAGACCAGTGGACTAATTGGGGTCAGTCCTACTATAGAAACAACATGAGTATCTCTAACCAGCAGGTTAACTATAGACCATGTGGACTAATTGGGGTCAGTCCTACTATAGAAACAACATGAGTATCTCTAACCAGCAGGTTAACTATAGACCAGTGGACTAATTGGGGTCAGTCCTACTATAGAAACAACATGAGTATCTCTCCTAACCAGCAGGTTAACTATAGACCAGTGGACTAATTGGGGTCAGTCCTACTATAGAAACAACATGAGTATCTCTAACCAGCAGGTTAACTATAGACCAGTGGACTAATTGGGGTCCAGTCCTACTATAGAAACAACATGAGTATCTCCTAACCAGCAGGTTAACTATAGACCAGTGGACTAATTAGAGTGGGTCAGTCCTACTATAGAAACAACATGAGTATCTCTCTAACCAGCAGGTTAACTATAGACCAGTGGACTAATTGGGGTCAGTCCTACTATAGAAACAACATGAGTATCTCTCTAACCAGCAGGTTAACTATAGACCAGTGGACTAATTGGGGTCAGTCCTACTATAGAAACAACATGAGTATCTCTCTCTAACCAGCAGGTTAACTATAGACCAGTCGGACTAATTGGGGTCAGTCCTACTATAGAAACAACATGAGTATCTCTAACCAGCAGGTTAACTATAGACCAGTGGACTAATTGGGGTCAGTCCTACTATAGGAAACAACATGAGGTATCTCTAACCAGCAGGTTAACTATAGACCAGTGGACTAATTGGGTCAGTCCTACTATAGAAAAACAACATGAGTATTCTCTAACCAGCAGGGTTAACTATAGACCAGTGGACTAATTGGGGTCAGTCCCACTATAGAAACAACATGAGTATCTCTAACCTAGCAGGTTAACATAGACCAGTGGACTAATTGGGGTCAGTCCTACTATAGAACAACAACATGAGTATCTCTAACCAGCAGGTTAACTATAGACAGTGGACTAATTGGGGTCAGTCCTACTATAGAAACAACATGAGTATCTCTAACCAGCAGGTTAACTATAGACCAGTGGACTAATTGGGGTCAGTCCTACTATAGAAACAAACATGAGTATCTCTCCTAACCAGCAGGTTAACTATAGACCAGTGGACTAATTGGGGTCAGTCCTACTATAGAAACAACATGAGTATCTCTAACCAGCAGGTTAACATATAGACCAGTGGACAATTAAATGGGGTCAGTCCTACTATAGAAACAACATGAGTATCTCTAACCAGCAGGTTAACTATAGACCAGTGGACTAATTGGGGTCAGTCCTACTATAGAAACAACATGAGTATCTCTAACCAGCAGGTTAACTATAGACCAGTGGACTAATTGGGGTCAGTCCTACTATAGAAACAACATGAGTATCTCTAACCAGCAGGTTAACTATAGACCAGTGGACTAATTGGGGTCAGTCCTACTATAGAAACAACATAGAGTATCTCTAACCAGCAGGTTAACTATAGACCAGTGGACTAATTGGGGTCAGTCCTACTATAGAAACAACATACGAGTATCTCTAACCAGCAGGGGTTAACTATAGACCAGTGGACTAATGTGGGGTCAGTCCTACTATAGAAACAACATACGAGTATCTCTAACCAGCAGGTTAACTATAGACCAGTGGACTAATTGGGGTCCAGTCCTACTATAGAAACAACATGAGTATCTCCCTAACCAGCAGGTTAACTATAGACCAGTGGACTAATTGGGGTCAGTCCTACTATAGAAACAACATGAGTATCTCCAACCAGCAGGTTAAAACTATAGACCAGTGGACTAATTGGGGTCAGTCCTACATAGAAACAACATGAGTATCTCTAACCAGCAGGTTAACTTATAGACCAGTGGACTAATTGGGGTCAGTCCTACTATAGAAACAACATGAGCATCTCTAACCAGCAGGTTAACTATAGACCAGTGGACTAATTGGGGTCAGTCCTACTATAGAAACAACAGTGAGTATCTCTAACCAGCAGGTTAACTATAGACCAGTGGACTAATTGGGGTCAGTCCTACTATAGAAACAACATGAGTATCTCTCTAACCAGCAGGTTAACTATAGACCAGTGGACTAATTAGTCAGTCCTACTATAGAAACAACATGAGTATCTCTAACCAGCAGGTTAACTTATAGACCAGTGGACTAATTGGGGTCAGTCCTACTATAGAAACAACATGAGTATCTCTAACCAGCAGGTTAACTATAGACCAGTGGACTAATTGGGGTCAGTCCTACTATAGAAACAACATGAGATTATCTCTAACCAGCAGGTTAACTATAGACCAGTGGACTAAATTGGGGTCCAGTCCTACTATAGAAACAACATGAGTATCTCTAACCAGCAGGTTAACTATAGACCAGTGGACTAATTGAGAGGGTCCAGTCCTACTATAGAAACAACATGAGATTATCTCTAACCATATGGTTAATTTATAGACCAGTGGACTAATTGGGGTAGTCCTACTATAGAAACAACATGAGTATCTCTAACCAGCAGGTTAACTATAGACCAGTGGACAACCGGGTCAGTCCTACTATAGAAACAATAGTTGAGTATCTCTAACCAGCAGGTTAACTATAGACCAGTGGACAAATGGGTAGTCTACTATAGAAACAACATGAGTATTCTCTAACCAGCAGGCTAACTATAGACCAGTGGACTAATTGGGGTCAGTCCTACTATAGAAACAACATGAGTATCTCTAACCAGCAGGTTAACTATAGACCAGTGACCAATTGGGGTAGTCCTACTATAGAAACAACATGAGTATCTCTAACCAGCAGGTTAAATTCATGTGACCAGTGGATAATTGGGGCCAGTCCTACCATAGAAACAACATGAGTATCTTCAACCAGCAGGTTAACTTATAGAAATTAAAAATAACTAAAACTATAGAAACAACATGAGTATCTCTAACCAGCAGGTTAAATTCATATAGACCAGTGGACTAATTGGGGTAGTCCTACTATAGAAACAATATGAGTATCTCTAACCAGCAGGTTAACTATAGACCAGTGGACTAATTGGGTCAGTCCTACCATAGAAACAACATGAGTATCTCTAACCAGCAGGTTAACTATAGACCAGTGGACTAATTGGGGGGGCACTATAGAAACAACATGAGTATTCTAACCAGCAGGTTAACTATAGACCAGTGGACTAATTGGGGGTAGTCCTACTATAGAAACAACATGAGTATCTCTAACCAGCAGGTTAACTATAGACCAGTGGACTAATTGGGGTAGTCAAATATAGAAACAACATGAGTATCTCTAACCAGCAGGTTAAACTATAGACCAGTGGATCAATTGGGGCCAAACCTACTATAGAAAATGCAATATAAATATTCTAACCAGCAGTTAACTATAGACCAGTGGACTTAATTTCAGTCAGTCCTACTATAGAAACAACATGAGTATCTCTAACCAGCAGGTTAACTATAGACCAGTGGACTAATTGGGGTCAGTCCTACTATAGAAACAACATGAGCATCTCTAACCAGCAGGTTAACTATAGACCAGTGGACTAATTGGGAGTCAGTCCTACTATAGAAACAACATGAGTATCTCTAACCAGCAGGTTAACTATAGACCAGTGAATTAATTGGGGTAGTCCTACTATAGAAACAACATGAGTATCTCTAACCAGCAGGTTAACCATATAGACCAGTGGACTAATTGGGGTAGTCCCTACTATAGAAACAACATGAGTATCTCTAACCAGCAGGTTAACTATAGACCAGTGGATTCACTTGGGGTCAGTCCTACTATAGAAACAACATGAGTATCTCTAACCAAAGGGGGGTTAACGGCAGACCAGTGGACTAATTGGGGTCAGTCCTACGGCAGAAACAACATGAGCATTCCCAACCAGCAGGTTAACTATAGACCAGTGGACTAATTGGGGCCGTCCTACTATAGAAACAACATGA
>NW_025547744.1:0-42547 GCF_905237065.1 Salmo salar
TTTCCTTCCTCTCCCTCCTCTTCTCCTGTTATTATAACATCATGTCTTTCCTCCTCTCCCTCCTCCTCTCCTCCTGTTATTATAACATCATGTCTTTTCCTCCTCTTCCTCCTCTACTCTTCACCTGTTATTCCACCTCTTGTCATGTCTTTCCTCCTCTCCTCCTCCTCTCTCTCCTGTTATTATAACATCATGTCTTTCCTCCTCTCCCTCCTCCCTCTTCTCCTGTTATTAACATCTCATGTCTTTCCCCTCTCCCTCCTCTCCTCCTGTTATTAACATCATGCTCTTTCCTCCTCTCCCTCCTACCTCACTCTGTGTCTCATCATGTCTTCCTCCTCTCCCTCCTCCTCTCCTGTTATTATAACATCATGCTCTTTCCCTCCTCTCTCCCTCCTCACTCTCCTCCTGCCCAACCCCCTTTAACATGTATCTTTCCTCCTCTCCCTCCTCCTCTCCTCCTGTTATTGCTCTTTGTCATGTACTTTCCCCTCTCCCTCCTCCTCCTGTTGTATAACATCATGCTCTTTCCTCCTCTCCCTCCTCCCTCTCCTCCTGTTATTATAACATCCGCCTGCCTCCTCTCTCCTCCTCTCCTCTGTTATTATATCATGTCTTTTCTCTCTCACTCCTCCTCTCCTCCTGTTATTATAACATCATGTCTCCCCTCTCCCTCACTCTCTCCTCCTGGCTAAATATTGTCCTTGTCTTTCCTCCTCTCCCTCTCACTCTGCTCCTGTTGTTCCCACAACATCATGTCTTTTCTCTCCCTCCTCTCTCCTCCTGTTATTATATTTTATCATGTCTTTCCTCCTCTCCCCTCCTCCTCTCCTCCTGTTATTATAACATCATGTCTTTCCTCTCTCTTCCTCTCTCCCTCCTGTTATTATAACATCATGTCTTTCCTCATAACCCTCCCTCCTCTCCTCCTGTTGTATAACATCCCATGTCTTCCTCTCTCCCTCCTCCTCTCTCCTGTTATTCTATAGTATCTGTCTTCCTCCTCCCTCCCTCTCCCTCTGTTATTATAACTTCTCATGTCTTTCCTCCTTCTCCTCCTCTCCTCCTGTTATTATAACATCATGTCACCTCCTCTCCCTCCTCCTCTCACTCACCTGTTATTATAACATCTGCTCTTTCCTCCTCCCCTCTCTCTCCTCTGTTCTGCCTCCTTCTCTTTCCTCCTCTCCCCTCCTCCTCTCCTCCTGTTTATAACATCTTTCCTCCTCTCCCTCCTCTCCTCCTGTTATTATAACATCATGTCTTTCCTCTCCTCTCCCTCTCCTCCTCCTCTGTTATTATAACATCATGTCTCCTCCTCTCCCTCCTCCTCTCTCCTATTATTATAACATCATGTCTTTCCTCCTCTCCCCTCCTCCTCCTGTTATTATAACATCATATCTTTCCTCCTCTCCTCTCTCCTCCTGTTATTATTGCTTTTTGTCGCCTCTTTTCCTCCTCTCCCTCCTCACTCTGTTCTTCTATATCATGTCTTTCCTCCTCTCCCTCCCTCCTCTCCTCCTGTTATTATAACACATCCTTATCTCTCCCTCTACCTCCTCCTCTCCTCCTGTTAATATAACATCATGTCTTTCCTCCTCTCCCTCCTCCTCCTCCCTCCTGTTGTATAACATCATGTCTTTCCTCCTCTCCTCTTCTCTCCTGTTATTATAACTTGTCATGTCTTTCCTCCTCTCCCTCCTCTCTCCTGTTGTATAACATCATGTCTTTCCTCCTCTCCCTCCTCTCTCTCTGTTGGCCACCCAACATCATGTCTTTTTCCTCCCTCTCCTCTCTCCTCATAGCCTAACCATAACATCATGTCTTTCCTCCTCTCCTCCTCCTCTCCTCCTGTGTTATAACATCATGTCTTTCCTCCACTCTCCTCCTCCTCTCCTCCTGTTATTATAACATCATGTCTTTTCACCTCTCCCTCCTCCTCTCCCTCCTGTTATTACTCATCGCTGTCTTCCCACTTCCCTCTCCTCCTCTCCTCTATTAAGCCGCTAATCTCATGCTCTGCTCTCTCCCTCTTCCTCTCCTCCTGTTATTATATCATCATATCTTTCCTCCTCTCCCTCCACCTCTCCTCCTGTTATATTATAACTTATCTGTCTTTCCTCCTCTCCCTTCCCTACCTCTCCTCCTGTTATTATCTTCATACTCTTTCCTCCTCTCCCTCCTCCTCTCCTCCTGTTGTTATAAATCATGTCTTTCCTCTCTCCTCCTCCTCTCCTCCTGTTACTATAACATCATGTCTTTCCTCCTCTCCTCCTCCTCTCCTCCTGTTATTATAACATCATGTCTTTCCTCCTCTCCTCCTCCCTCCTGTTATTATAACATCATGTCTTTCCTCCTCTCCCTCCCTCCTCTCTCCTGTTATTATAACATCATGTCTTTCCTCACTCTCCCTCCCCTCCTCTCCTCCTGTTATTATAACATCATGTCTTTCCTCCTCTCCCTCCTCCTCTCCTCCTGTTATTATAACATCATGTCTTTCCTCCTCTCCCTCCTCTCCTCCTGTTTTATAACATCATGTCTTTCCTCCTCTCCCTCCTCTCCTCCTGTTATTATAACATCATGTCTTTCCTCCTCTCCCTCCTCCTCTCCTCCTGTTGTTATAACATCATGTCTTTCCTCCTCTCCCTCCTCCTCTCCTCCTGTTATATAACGTCATGTCTTTCTCCTCTCCCTCCTCCTCTCCTCCTGTTATTATAACATCGGTCTTTTCTCCTCTCCCCTCCTCTCCTCCTGTTGGTTATAACATCATGTCTTTCCTCCTCTCCCTCCTCCTCTCCTCCTGTTTTATAACATCATGTCTTTCCCTCTCCCTCCTCTCTCCTCCTGTTATTATAACATCATGTCTTTCCTCCTCTCCCTCCTCCTCTCCTCCTGTTGTTATAACATCATGTCTTTCCTCCTCTCCCTCCTCCTCTCCTCCTGTTATTATAACATCATGTCTTTCCTCCTCTCCCTCCTCTCCTCCTGTTATTATAACATCATGTCTTTCCTCCTCTCCCTCCTCCTCTCCTCCTGTTTATAACATCATGTCTTTCCTCCTCTCCCTCCTCTCCTCCTGTTATTATAACATCATGTCTTTCCTCCTCTCCCTCCTCCTCTCCTCCTGTTGTTATAACATCATGTCTTTCCTCCTCTCCCTCCTCCTCTCCTCCTGTTATTATAACATCATGTCTTTTCCTCTTCTCCTCCTCCTCCTGTTGTTATAACATCATGTCTTTCCTCCTCTCCCTCCTCCTCTCCTCCTGTTATTATAACATCATGTCTTTCCTCCTCTCCCTCCTCTCCTCCTGTTATTATAACATCATGTCTTTCCTCCTCTCCCTCCTCTCCTCCTGTTATTATAACATCATGTCTTTCCTCCTCTCCCTCCTCCTCTCCTCCTGTTATTATAACATCTGTCTTTCCTCCTCTCCCTCCTCCTCTCCTCCTGTTATTATAACATCATGTCTTTCCTCCTCTCCCTCCTCCTCTCCTCCTGTTATTATAACATCATGTCTTTCCTCCTCTCCCTCCTCCTCTCCTCCTGTTATTATAACATCATGTCTTTCCTCCTCTCCCTCCTCCTCTCCTCCTGTTATTATAACATCATGTCTTTCCTCCTCTCCCTCCTCCTCTCCTCCTGTTATTATAACATCGTGTCTTTCCTCCTCTCCCTCCTCCTCTCCTCCTGTTATTATAACATCATGTCTTTCCTCCTCTCCCTCCTCCTCTCCTCCTGTTATTATAACATCATGTCTTTCCTCCTCTCCCCCTCCTCTCCTCCTGTTATTATAACATCATGTCTTTCCTCCTCTCCTCCTCCTCTCCTCCTGTTATTATAACATCATGTCTTTCCTCCTCTCCCTCCTCCTCTCCTCCTGTTATTATAACATCATGTCTTTCCTCCTCTCCTCCTCCTCTCCTCCTGTTATTATAACATCATGTCTTTCCTCCCTCTCCCTCCTCCTCTCCTCCTGTTATTATAACATCATGTCTTTCCTCCTCTCCCTCCTCCTCTCCTCCTGTTATTATAACATCATGTCTTTCCTCCTCTCCCTCCTCCTCTCCTCCTGTTATTATAACATCATGTCTTTCCTCCTCTCCCTCCTCCTCTCCTCCTGTTATTATAACATCATGTCTTTCCTCCTCTCCCTCCTCCTCTCCTCCTGTTATTATAACATCATGTCTTTCCTCCTCTCCTCCTCCTCTCCTCCTGTTATTATAACATCATGTCTTTCCTCCTCTCCCTCCTCCTCTCCTCCTGTTATTATAACATCATGTCTTTCCTCCTCTCCTCCTCCTCTCCTCCTGTTATTATAACATCATGTCTTTCCTCCTCTCCTCCTCCTCTCCTCCTGTTATTATAACATCATGTCTTTCCTCCTTCCTCCTCCTCTCCTCCTGTTATTATAACATCATGTCTTTCCTCCTCTCCCTCCTCCTCTCCTCCTGTTATTATAACATCATGTCTTTCCTCCTCTCCTCCTCCTCTCCTCCTGTTATTATAACATCATGTCTTTCCTCCTCTCCCTCCTCCTCTCCTCCTGTATTATAACATCATGTCTTTCCTCCTCTCCCTCCTCCTCTCCTCCTGTTATTATAACATCATGTCTTTCCTCCTCTCCCTCCTCCTCTCCTCCTGTTATTATAACATCATGTCTTTCCTCCTCTCCCTCCTCCTCTCCTCCTGTTTTATAACATCATGTCTTTCCTCCTCTCCCTCCTCCTCTCCTCCTGTTATTATAACATCATGTCTTTCCTCCTCTCCTCCTCCTCTCCTCCTGTTATTATAACATCATGTCTTTCCTCCTCTCCCTCCCTCCTCCTGTTTTATAACATCATGTCTTTCCTCCTCTCCTCCTCCTCTCTCCTGTTATTATAACATCATGTCTTTCCTCCTCTCCCTCCTCCTCTCCTCCTGTTATTATAACATCATGTCTTTCCTCCTCTCCCTCCTCCTCTCCTCCTGTTATTATAACATCATGTCTTTCCTCCTCTCCCTCCTCCTCTCCTCCTGTTATTATAACATCATGTCTTTCCTCCTCTCCCTCCTCCTCTCCTCCTGTATTATAACATCATGTCTTTCCTCCTCTCCCTCCTCCTCTCCTCCTGTTATTATAACATCATGTCTTTCCTCCTCTCCCTCCTCCTCTCCTCCTGTTATTATAACATCATGTCTTTCCTCCTCTCCCTCCTCCTCTCCTCCTGTTATTATAACATCATGTCTTTCCTCCTCTCCCTCCTCCTCTCCTCCTGTTATTATAACATCATGTCTTTCCTCCTCTCCCTCCTCCTCTCCTCCTGTTATTATAACATCATGTCTTCCTCCTCTCCTCCTCCTCTCCTCCTGTTATTATAACATCATGTCTTTCCTCCTCTCCCTCCTCCTCTCCTCCTGTTATTATAACATCATGTCTTTCCTCCTCTCCCTCCTCCTCTCCTCCTGTTATTATAACATCATGTCTTTCCTCCTCTCCCTCCTCCTCTCCTCCTGTTTATAACATCATGTCTTTCCTCCTCTCCTCCTCCTCTCCTCCTGTTATTATAACATCATGTCTTTCCTCCTCTCCCTCCTCCTCCTCCTCCTGTTATTATAACATCATGTCTTTCCTCCTCTCCCTCCTCCTCTCCTCCTGTTATTATAACATCATGTCTTTCCTCCTCTCCCTCCTCCTCTCCTCCTGTTATTATAACATCATGTCTTTCCTCCTCTCCCCCTCTCCCTCCTCTCCTCCTGTTATTATAACATCATGTCTTTCCTCCTCTCCTCCTCCTCTCCTCCTGTTATTATAACATCATGTCTTTCCTCCTCTCCCTCCTCCTCTCCTCCTGTTATTATAACATCATGTCTTTCCTCCTCTCCCTCCTCCTCTCCTCCTGTTATTATAACATCATGTCTTTCCTCCTCTCCCTCCTCCTCCTCCTGTTATTATAACATCATGTCTTTCCTCCTCTCCCTCCTCCTCTCCTCCTGTTATTATAACATCATGTCTTTCCTCCTCTCCTCCTCCTCTCCTCCTGTTATTATAACATCTGTCTTTCCTCCTCTCCCTCCTCTCCTCCTGTTATTATAACATCTGTCTTTCCTCCTCTCCCTCCTCCTCTCCTCCTGTTATTATAACATCATGTCTTTCCTCCTCTCCTCCTCCTCTCCTCCTGTTATTATAACATCATGTCTTTCCTCCTCTCCCTCCTCCTCTCCTCCTGTTGTTATAACATCATGTCTTTCCTCCTCTCCCTCCTCCTCTCCTCCTGTTTTATAACATCATGTCTTCCTCCTCTCCCTCCTCCTCTCCTCCTGTATTATAACATCATGTCTTTCCTCCTCTCCCTCCTCTCCTCCTGTTATTATAACATCATGTCTTTCCTCCTCTCCCCTCCTCTCCTCCTGTTATTATAACATCATGTCTTTCCTCCTCTCCTCCTCCTCTCTCCTGTTATTATAACATCATGTCTTTCCTCCTCCTCCTCCTCTCCTCCTGTTATTATAACATCATGTCTTTCCTCCTCTCCCTCCTCCTCTCCTCCTGTTATTATAACATCATGTCTTTCCTCCTCTCCCTCCTCCTCTCCTCCTGTTATTATAACATCATGTCTTTCCTCCTCTCCCTCCTCTCCTCCTGTTATTATAACATCATGTCTTTCCTCCTCTCCCTCCTCCTCTCCTCCTGTTATTATAACATCATGTCTTTCCCCCTCTCCCTCCTCTCCTCCTGTTATTATAACATCATGTCTTTCCTCCTCTCCCTCCTCCTCTCCTCCTGTTATTATAACATCATGTCTTTCCTCCTCTCCTCCTCCTCTCCTCCTGTTATTATAACATCATGTCTTTCCTCCTCTCCCTCCTCCTCTCCTCCTGTTATTATAACATCATGTCTTTCCTCCTCTCCCTCCTCCTCTCCTCCTGTTGTTATAACATCATGTCTTTCCTCCTCTCCCTCCTCCTCTCCTCCTGTTATTATAACATCATGTCTTTCCTCCTCTCCCCCTCCTCTCCTCCTGTTATTATAACATCATGTCTTTCCTCCTCTCCCTCCTCTCCTCCTGTTATAACATCATGTCTTTCCTCCTCTCCCTCCTCCTCTCCTCCTGTTATTATAACATCATGTCTTTCCTCCTCTCCCTCCTCCTCTCCTCCTGTTATTATAACATCATGTCTTTCCTCCTCTCCCTCCTCTCTCCTCCTGTTATTATAACATCATGTCTTTCCTCCTCTCCCCTCCTCTCCTCCTGTTATTATAACATCATGTCTTTCCTCCTCTCTCCTCCTCTCCTCCTGTTATTATAACATCATGTCTTTCCTCCTCTCCCTCCTCCTCTCCTCCTGTTATTATAACATCATGTCTTTCCTCCTCTCCTCCTCCTCTCCTCCTGTATTATAACATCATGTCTTTCCTCCTCTCCCTCCTCCTCTCCTCCTGTTATTATAACATCATGTCTTTCCTCCTCTCCCTCCTCCTCTCCTCCTGTTATTATAACATCATGTCTTTCCTCCTCTCCCTCCTCCTCTCCTCCTGTTATTATAACATCATGTCTTTCCTCCTCTCCCCCTCCTCTCCTCCTGTTATTATAACATCATGTCTTTCCTCCTCTCCCTCCTCCTCTCCTCCTGTTATTATAACATCATGTCTTTCCTCCTCTCTCTCCTCCTCTCCTCCTGTTATTATAACATCATGTCTTTCCTCCTCTCCCTCCTCCTCTCCTCCTGTTATTATAACATCATGTCTTTCCTCCTCTCTCCTCCTCTCCTCCTGTTATTATAACATCATGTCTTTCCTCCTCTCCTCCTCCTCTCCTCCTGTTATTATAACATCATGTCTTTCCTCCTCTCCCTCCTCCCTCTCCTCCTGTTATTATAACATCATGTCTTTCCTCCTCCTCCTCCTCTCCTCCTGTTTATAACATCATGTCTTTCCTCCTCTCCCTCCTCCTCTCCTCCTGTTATTATAACATCATGTCTTTCCTCCTCTCCCTCCTCTCCTCCTGTTATTATAACATCATGTCTTTCCTCCTCTCCCTCCTCCTCTCCTCCTGTTATTATAACATCATGTCTTTCCCTCCTCTCTCCTCCTCTCCTCCTGTTATTATAACATCATGTCTTTCCTCCTCTCCTCCTCTCTCCTCCCTGTTATTATAACATCATGTCTTTCCTCCTCTCCCTCCTCTCCTCCTGTTATTATAACATCATGTCTTTCCTCCTCTCCCTCCTCCTCTCCTCCTGTTATTATAACATCATGTCTTTCCTCCTCTCCTCCTCCTCTCCTCCTGTTATTATAACATCATGTCTTTCCTCCTCTCCCTCCTCCTCTCCTCCTGTTATTATAACATCATGTCTTTCCTCCTCTCCTCCTCTCCTCCTGTTATTATAACATCATGTCTTTCCTCCTCTCTCCCTCCTCTCCTCCTGTTATTATAACATCATGTCTTTCCTCCTCTCCCCTCCTCTCCTCCTGTTATTATAACATCATGTCTTTCCTCCTCTCCCTCCTCCTCTCCTCCTGTTATTATAACATCATGTCTTTCCTCCTCTCCCTCCTCCTCTCCTCCCTGTTATTATAACATCATGTCTTTCCTCCTCTCCCTCCTCCTCTCCTCCTGTTATTATAACATCATGTCTTTCCTCCTCTCCCTCCTCTCCTCCTGTTATTATAACATCATGTCTTTCCTCCTCTCCCTCCTCCTCTCCTCCTGTTATTATAACATCATGTCTTTCCTCCTCTCCCTCCTCCTCTCCTCCTGTTATTATAACATCATGTCTTTCCTCCTCTCTCCTCCTCTCCTCCTGTTATTATAACATCATGTCTTTCCTCCTCTCCCTCCTCCTCTCCTCCTGTTATTATAACATCATGTCTTTCCTCCTCTCCCTCCTCCTCTCCTCCTGTTATTATAACATCATGTCTTTCCTCCTCTCCCTCCTCCCTCTCCTCCTGTTATTATAACATCATGTCTTTCCTCCTCTCCCTCCTCCTCTCCTCCTGTTATTATAACATCATGTCTTTCCTCCTCTCCCTCCTCCTCTCCTCCTGTTATTATAACATCATGTCTTTCCTCCTCTCCCTCCTCCTCTCCTCCTGTTATTATAACATCATGTCTTTCCTCCTCTCCCTCCTCCTCTCCTCCTGTTATTATAACATCATGTCTTTCCTCCTCTCCCCCTCCTCTCCTCCTGTTATTATAACATCATGTCTTTCCTCCTCTCCCTCCTCCTCTCCTCCTGTTATTATAACATCATGTCTTTCCTCCTCTCCCTCCTCCTCTCCTCCTGTTATTATAACATCATGTCTTTCCTCCTCTCCCTCCTCCTCTCCTCCTGTTATTATAACATCATGTCTTTCCTCCTCTCCCTCCTCTCCTCCTGTTATTATAACATCATGTCTTTCCTCCTCTCCCTCCTCCTCTCCTCCTGTTATTATAACATCATGTCTTTCCTCCTCTCCCTCCTCTCCTCCTGTTATTATAACATCATGTCTTTCCTCCTCTCCCCTCCTCTCCTCCTGTTATTATAACATCATGTCTTTCCTCCTCTCCTCCTCCTCTCCTCCTGTTATTATAACATCATGTCTTTCCTCCTCTCCCTCCTCCTCTCCTCCTGTTATTATAACATCATGTCTTTCCTCCTCTCCCTCCTCCTCTCCTCCTGTTATTATAACATCATGTCTTTCCTCCTCTCCCTCCTCCTCTCCTCCTGTTATTATAACATCATGTCTTTCCTCCTCTCCCTCCTCCTCTCCTCCTGTTATTATAACATCATGTCTTTCCTCCTCTCCCTCCTCCTCTCCTCCTGTTATTATAACATCATGTCTTTCCTCCTCTCTCCTCCTCTCCTCCTGTTATTATAACATCATGTCTTTCCTCCTCTCCCTCCTCCTCTCCTCCTGTTATTATAACATCATGTCTTTCCTCCTCTCCTCCTCCTCTCCTCCTGTTATTATAACATCATGTCTTTCCTCCTCTCCCCTCCTCTCCTCCTGTTATTATAACATCATGTCTTTCCTCCTCTCCCTCCTCCTCTCCTCCTGTTATTATAACATCATGTCTTTCCTCCTCTCCCTCCTCCTCTCCTCCTGTTGTTATAACATCATGTCTTTCCTCCTCTCCCTCCTCCTCTCCTCCTGTTATTATAACATCATGTCTTTCCTCCTCTCCCTCCTCTCCTCCTGTTATTATAACATCATGTCTTTCCTCCTCTCCCTCCTCCTCTCCTCCTGTTATTATAACATCATGTCTTTCCTCCTCTCCCTCCTCCTCTCCTCCTGTTATTATAACATCATGTCTTTCCTCCTCTCCCTCCTCCTCTCCTCCTGTTATTATAACATCATGTCTTTCCTCCTCTCCCTCCTCCTCTCCTCCTGTTATTATAACATCATGTCTTTCCTCCTCTCCCTCCTCCTCTCCTCCTGTTATTATAACATCATGTCTTTCCTCCTCTCCCTCCTCCTCTCCTCCTGTTATTATAACATCATGTCTTTCCTCCTCTCCCTCCTCCTCTCCTCCTGTTATTATAACATCATGTCTTTCCTCCTCTCCCTCCTCCTCTCCTCCTGTTATTATAACATCATGTCTTTCCTCCTCTCCCTCCTCCTCTCCTCCTGTTATTATAACATCATGTCTTTCCTCCTCTCCCTCCTCCTCTCCTCCTGTTATTATAACATCATGTCTTTCCTCCTCTCCCTCCTCCTCTCCTCCTGTTATTATAACATCATGTCTTTCCTCCTCTCCCTCCTCCTCTCCTCCTGTTATTATAACATCATGTCTTTCCTCCTCTCCCTCCTCCTCTCCTCCTGTTATTATAACATCATGTCTTTCCTCCTCTCCCTCCTCCTCTCCTCCTGTTTTATAACATCATGTCTTTCCTCCTCTCCCTCCTCCTCTCCTCCTGTTATTATAACATCATGTCTTTCCTCCTCTCCCTCCTCTCCTCCTGTTATTATAACATCATGTCTTTCCTCCTCTCCCTCCTCCTCTCCTCCTGTTATTATAACATCATGTCTTTCCTCCTCTCCCTCCTCCTCTCCTCCTGTTATTATAACATCATGTCTTTCCTCCCTCTCCCTCCTCCTCTCCTCCTGTTATTATAACATCATGTCTTTCCTCCTCTCCCTCCTCTCCTCCTGTTATTATAACATCATGTCTTTCCTCCTCTCCCTCCTCTCCTCCTGTTATTATAACATCATGTCTTTCCTCCCTCTCCCTCCTCCTCTCCTCCTGTTATTATAACATCATGTCTTTCCTCCTCTCCCTCCTCCTCTCCTCCTGTTATTATAACATCATGTCTTTCCTCCTCTCCCTCCTCCTCTCCTCCTGTTATTATAACATCATGTCTTTCCTCCTCTCCCTCCTCCTCTCCTCCTGTTATTATAACATCATGTCTTTCCTCCTCTCCCTCCTCCTCTCCTCCTGTTATTATAACATCATGTCTTTCCTCCTCTCCCTCCTCTCCTCCTGTTATTATAACATCATGCTCTTTCCTCCTCTCCCTCCTCCTCTCCTCCTGTTATAACATCATGTCTTTCCTCCTCTCCCTCCTCCTCTCCTCCTGTTATTATAACATCATGTCTTTCCTCCTCTCCTCCTCCTCTCCTCCTGTTATTATAACATCATGTCTTTCCTCCTCTCCCCCTCCTCTCCTCCTGTTATTATAACATCATGTCTTTCCTCCTCTCCCCTCCTCTCCTCCTGTTATTATAACATCATGTCTTTCCTCCTCTCCCTCCTCCTCTCCTCCTGTTATTATAACATCATGTCTTTCCTCCTCTCCTCCTCCTCTCCTCCTGTTATTATAACATCATGTCTTTCCTCCTCTCCCTCCTCCTCTCCTCCTGTTATTATAACATCATGTCTTTCCTCCTCTCCCTCCTCCTCTCCTCCTGTTATTATAACATCATGTCTTTCCTCCTCTCCCTCCTCCTCTCCTCCTGTTATTATAACATCATGTCTTTCCTCCCTCTCCCTCCTCCTCTCCTCCTGTTATTATAACATCATGTCTTTCCTCCTCTCCTCCTCTCCTCCTGTTATTATAACATCATGTCTTTCCTCCTCTCCCTCCTCCTCTCCTCCTGTTATTATAACATCATGTCTTTCCTCCTCTCCCTCCTCCTCTCCTCCTGTTATTATAACATCATGTCTTTCCTCCTCTCCCTCCTCCTCTCCTCCTGTTATTATAACATCATGTCTTTCCTCCTCTCCCTCCTCCTCTCCTCCTGTTATTATAACATCATGTCTTTCCTCCTCTCCCTCCTCCTCTCCTCCTGTTATTATAACATCATGTCTTTCCTCCTCTCCCTCCTCCTCTCCTCCTGTTATTATAACATCATGTCTTTCCTCCTCTCCTCCTCCTCTCCTCCTGTTATTATAACATCATGTCTTTCCTCCTCTCCCTCCTCCCTCTCCTCCTGTTATTATAACATCATGTCTTTCCTCCTCTCCCTCCTCCTCTCCTCCTGTTATTATAACATCATGTCTTTCCTCCTCTCCCTCCTCCTCTCCTCCTGTTATTATAACATCATGTCTTTCCTCCTCTCCCTCCTCCTCTCCTCCTGTTATTATAACATCATGTCTTTCCTCCTCTCCCTCCTCCTCTCCTCCTGTTATTATAACATCATGTCTTTCCTCCTCTCCCTCCTCCTCTCCTCCTGTTATTATAACATCATGTCTTTCCTCCTCTCCCCTCCTCCTCTCCTCCTGTTATTATAACATCATGTCTTTCCTCCTCTCCCTCCTCCTCTCCTCCTGTTATTATAACATCATGTCTTTCCTCCTCTCCCTCCTCCTCTCCTCCTGTTATTATAACATCATGTCTTTCCTCCTCTCCCTCCTCCTCTCCTCCTGTTATTATAACATCATGTCTTTCCTCCTCTCCCTCCTCCTCTCCTCCTGTTATTATAACATCATGTCTTTCCTCCTCTCCCTCCTCCTCTCCTCCTGTTATTATAACATCATGTCTTTCCTCCTCTCCCTCCTCCTCTCCTCCTGTTATTATAACATCATGTCTTTCCTCCTCTCCCTCCTCCTCTCCTCCTGTTATTATAACATCATGTCTTTCCTCCTCTCCCTCCTCCTCTCCTCCTGTTATTATAACATCATGTCTTTCCTCCTCTCCCTCCTCCTCTCCTCCTGTTATTATAACATCATGTCTTTCCTCCTCTCCTCCTCCTCTCCTCCTGTTATTATAACATCATGTCTTTCCTCCTCTCCCTCCTCCTCTCCTCCTGTTATTATAACATCATGTCTTTCCTCCTCTCCCTCCTCTCCTCCTGTTATTATAACATCATGTCTTTCCTCCTCTCCCTCCTCCTCTCCTCCTGTTATTATAACATCATGTCTTTCCTCCTCTCCCTCCTCCTCTCCTCCTGTTATTATAACATCATGTCTTTCCTCCTCTCCCTCCTCCTCTCCTCCTGTTATTATAACATCATGTCTTTCCTCCTCTCCCTCCTCCTCTCCTCCTGTTATTATAACATCATGTCTTTCCTCCTCTCCTCCTCCTCTCCTCCTGTTATTATAACATCATGTCTTTCCTCCTCTCCCTCCTCCTCTCCTCCTGTTATTATAACATCATGTCTTTCCTCCTCTCCCTCCTCCTCTCCTCCTGTTATTATAACATCATGTCTTTCCTCCTCTCCCTCCTCCTCTCCTCCTGTTATTATAACATCATGTCTTTCCTCCTCTCCCTCCTCCTCTCCTCCTGTTATTATAACATCATGTCTTTCCTCCTCTCCCTCCTCCTCTCCTCCTGTTATTATAACATCATGTCTTTCCTCCTCTCCCTCCTCCTCTCCTCCTGTTATTATAACATCATGTCTTTCCTCCTCTCCCTCCTCCTCTCCTCCTGTTATTATAACATCATGTCTTTCCTCCTCTCCCTCCTCCTCTCCTCCTGTTATTATAACATCATGTCTTTCCTCCTCTCCCTCCTCCTCTCCTCCTGTTATTATAACATCATGTCTTTCCTCCTCTCCCTCCTCCTCTCCTCCTGTTATTATAACATCATGTCTTTCCTCCTCTCCCTCCTCCTCTCCTCCTGTTATTATAACATCATGTCTTTCCTCCCTCCTCTCCCTCCTCCTCTCCTCCTGTTATTATAACATCATGTCTTTCCTCCTCTCCCTCCTCCTCTCCTCCTGTTATTATAACATCATGTCTTTCCTCCTCTCCCTCCTCCTCTCCTCCTGTTATTATAACATCATGTCTTTCCTCCTCTCCCTCCTCCTCTCCTCCTGTTATTATAACATCATGTCTTTCCTCCTCTCCCTCCTCCTCTCCTCCTGTTATTATAACATCATGTCTTTCCTCCTCTCCCTCCTCCTCTCCTCCTGTTATTATAACATCATGTCTTTCCTCCTCTCCCTCCTCCTCTCCTCCTGTTATTATAACATCATGTCTTTCCTCCTCTCCCTCCTCCTCTCCTCCTGTTATTATAACATCATGTCTTTCCTCCTCTCCCTCCTCCTCTCCTCCTGTTATTATAACATCATGTCTTTCCTCCTCTCCCTCCTCTCCTCCTCCTGTTATTATAACATCATGTCTTTCCTCCTCTCCCTCCTCCTCTCCTCCTGTTATTATAACATCATGTCTTTCCTCCTCTCCCTCCTCCTCTCCTCCTGTTATTATAACATCATGTCTTTCCTCCTCTCCCTCCTCCTCTCCTCCTGTTATTATAACATCATGTCTTTCCTCCTCTCCCTCCTCCTCTCCTCCTGTTATTATAACATCATGTCTTTCCTCCTCTCCCTCCTCCTCTCCTCCTGTTATTATAACATCATGTCTTTCCTCCTCTCCCTCCTCCTCTCCTCCTGTTATTATAACATCATGTCTTTCCTCCTCTCCCTCCTCCTCTCCTCCTGTTATTATAACATCATGTCTTTCCTCCTCTCCCTCCTCCTCTCCTCCTGTTATTATAACATCATGTCTTTCCTCCTCTCCCTCCTCCTCTCCTCCTGTTATTATAACATCATGTCTTTCCTCCTCTCCCTCCTCCTCTCCTCCTGTTATTATAACATCATGTCTTTCCTCCTCTCCCTCCTCCTCTCCTCCTGTTATTATAACATCATGTCTTTCCCCCTCTCCCTCCTCCTCTCCTCCTGTTAATATAACATATAATCTCCGTCGTGTCCATCTCGCTCTTCCCTCATTTTTCTCTCTGTTCTTTGCTCTCCGTCATGTCCTCCTCTCACACTCCTATCTGGCATCCTAAAATAGATAGAGGTCCACCCTGAACTTCTGGCACGGTGTGTGTGTGTGTGTGTGTGTGTGTGTGTGTGTTCCTGAGGTCAGGACTATTGTTCCACCGGGCCGTCCTGTAGAGAGAGACCTGGGCGGGTGTATCCTGACATACACACACACACACACACACACACACACACACACACACACACACACACACACACACACACACACACACACACACACACACACACACACACACACACACACACACACACATT
Source organism: Salmo salar (assembly GCF_905237065.1). Classification (NCBI taxonomy): domain Eukaryota; kingdom Metazoa; phylum Chordata; class Actinopteri; order Salmoniformes; family Salmonidae; genus Salmo; species Salmo salar. Next base: position 15,444 of record NW_025547744.1, read on the forward strand.
CCTCTCTTTGCCTTTCTAACAGTGTGTTTCCTGACACACTGTATCTCTCCACCCTCTGCCTACCCTCGCCGCTGCTTCATCCCCCTCCTCTCTCCTCCCCCTCCCTCTCCTCTCCCCCTCCCTCTCCTCTCCCCTCCCTCTCCTCTCCTCCCTCCCTCTCCTCCCCCTCTCCTCTCTCCCCCCTCTCCTCTCTCCTCTCTCCTCCTCCCTCTCCTCCCCCTCTCCTCTCCCCCTCCCTCTCTCTCCCCCCTCCCTCTCCTCTCTCCTCTCTCCTCCCCTCCTCTCCTCCCCCTCTCCTCTCCCCCCTCCCTCTCCTCTCTCCCCCTCCCTCTCCTCTCTCCCCCTCCCTCTCCTCTCCCCCTCCCTCTCCTCTCTCCCCCTCCCTCTCCTCTCCCCCTCCCTCTCCTCTCTCCCCCTCCTCTCCTCTCTCCCCTTCCTCTCCTCCCTCTTCCTCTCCTCTCCTCTTTCTCTTCACAACTCTCCTCAAATTCTTTTCAACTGTCCTCTCCTCTTCCTGTCCTCTAGCTCTCCTCTTCCTGTCCTCTCCTCTCCTCTTCCTGTCCTCTCGCTCTCCTCTTCCTGTCCTATCCTCTTCCTGTCCTCTCCTCTTCCTGTCCTCTCGCTCTCCTCTTCCTGTCCTCTAGCTCTCCTCTTCCTGTCCTGTCCTCTCCTCTTCCTGTCCTCTCCTCTCCTCTTCCTGTCCTCTAGCTCTCCTCTCCCTGTCCTCTCCTCTCCTCTTCCTGTCCTCTAGCTCTCCTCTCCCTGTCCTCTCCTCTCCTCTCCCTGTCCTCTCCTCTCCCTGTCCTCTCCTCTCCTCTTCCTGTCCTCTAGCTCTCCTCTCCTCTTCCTGTCCTCTAGCTCTCCTCTCCTCTTCCTGTCCTCTAGCTCTCCTCTTCCTGTCCTCTCCTCTCCTCTTCCTGTCCTCTAGCTCTCCTCTCCTCTTCATGTCCTCTAGCTCTCCTTTTCATGTCCTCTCCTCTCCTCTTCCTGTCCTCTCCTCTTCCTGTCCTCTCCTCTTCCTGTCCTCTAGCTCTCCTCTCCCTGTCCTCTAGCTCTCCTCTTCCTGTCCTCTAGCTCTCCTCTTCCTGTCCTCTCCTCTTCCTGTCCTCTAGCTCTCCTCTTCCTGTCCTCTAGCTCTCCTCTTCCTGTCCTCTCCTCTTCCTGTCCTCTAGCTCTCTTCTTCCTGTCCTCTCCTCTCTCCTCTTCCTGTCCTCTCCTCTCCCTGTCCTCTCCTCTTCCTGTCCTCTAGCTCTCCTCTTCCTGTCCTCTAGCTCTCCTCTTCCTCTCCTCTTCCTGTCCTCTCCTCCTCCTGTCCTCTCCTCTTCCTGTCCTCTAGCTCTCCTCTTCCTGTCCTCTCCTCTCCTCTTCCTGTCCTCTAGCTCTCCTCTTCCTGTCCTCTAGCTCTCCTCTTCCTGTCCTCTCCTCTTCCTGTCCTCTCCTCTCCTCTTCCTGTCCTCTCCTCTCCTCTTCCTGTCCTCTAGCTCTCCTCTTCCTGTCCTCTCCTCTCCTCTTCCTGTCCTCTCCTCTCCCTGTCCTCTAGCTCTCCTCTTCCTGTCCTCTCCTCTTCCTGTCCTCTCCTCTCCCTGTCCTCTAGCTCTCCTCTTCCTGTCCTCTATCTCTCCTCTTCCTGTCCTCTAGCTCTCCTCTCCTCTTCCTGTCCTCTAGCTCTCCTCTTCCTGTCCTCTCCTCTCCTCTCCTCTTCCTGTCCTCTAGCTCTCCTCTCCTCTTCCTGTCCTCTAGCTCTCCTCTCCGCTTCCTGTCCTCTCCTCCTCCTGTCCTCTCCTCTTCCTGTCCTCTAGCTCTCTTCTTCCTGTCCTCTCCTCTCCTCTCCTCTTCCTGTCCTCTCCTCTCCTCTTCCTGTGTTCTAGCTCTCCTCTTCCTGTCCTCTCCTCTCCTTTTCATGTCCTCTAGCTCTCCTCTTCCTGTCCTCTAGCTCTCCACTTCCTGTCCTCTAGCTCTCCTCTTCCTGTCCTCTAGCTCTCCTCTCCTCTTCCTGTCCTCTAGCTCTCCTCTCCTCTTCCTGTCCTCTAGCTCTCCTTTTCATGTCCTCTTCTCTCCTCTTACTCTCCTCCCCTCCTCCTTTCTCTCTTACCAGTAGCAGTATCCAGCAATGATCACCGCGGTGATAAGGAGGAGTATCCCCATGGCAACCAGAACACCTGTCACCATCAGCTGAGAGTGGGCCTCTACTTCTGGAGAGATAGACGGAGAGAGAGATGGAGCAGGGAGAGAGAGGGAGAGAGAGAGATGGAGAGAGAGATGGAGAGAGAGATAGAAAGATCGGGAGAGAGAGAGAGAGGAGAGATGGATAGATAGAAAGATCGGGAGAGAGAGATGAGAGAGAGAGAGAGATTGGGAGAGAGAGAGAGAGAGAGAATGGGAGAGAGAGGGAGAGAGAGAGAGACAGAGAGAGAGAGAGAGAGAGAGAGAGAGAGAGAGAGAGAGAGAGAGAGAGAGAGAGAGAGAGAGAGAGAGAGAGAGAGAGAGAGAGAGAGAGAGAGAGAGAGAGAGAGAGAGAGAGAGAGAGAGAGAGAGAGGGGAAAGAGAGAGAGAGAGAGAGAGAGAGAGAGGGAAAGAGAGAAAGAGAGAGAGCGATGGAGGGATGAGAGAGAGAATATTTAATAAGTATTGTTGGATTCTAGCATGAAATAACTGTTATACTAGAAGTTAATGAGGAATGTATATGGTGGTGGGGTCAATGGAGGGTGGATAAGAAGTGGAGGTCTGGGAAAGTTACTCCGTGAGAGAAAAGGCAATCACTTGGTTTTAGTCACTGATGAGGTCGGATAGCTGTGGATTAGTGAGGAATGTGGGCCGACGTCAGGTCAGGTCAGGACAGGACAGGACAGGTCAGGACAGGTCAGGTCAGGTCAGGACAGGTCAGGACAGGTCAGGACAGGACAGGTCAGGGCAGGTCAGGACAAGACAGGTCAGGACAAGACAGGTCAGGACAGGTCAGGACAGGTCAGGACAAGACAGGTCTGGACAGGACAGGTCAGGACAAGACAGGTCAGGACAGGTCAGGACAAGACAGGTCAGGACAGGACAGGTCAAGACAGGTCAGGACAAGACAGGTCAGGACAGGTCAGGACAAGACAGGTCTGGACAGGACAGGACAGGTCAGGACAAGACAGGTCTGGACAGGACAGGTCAGGACAGGTCAGGTCAGGTCAGGACAGGTCAGGACAGGTCAGGTCAGGACAGGTCAAGACAGGTGAGTGAGGAGGAACAGTTTAATTTAACTTTCTGCCTAGCAACAGCGACGTATTGACTGGAGGAAATTCTGCCTAATAGGAGGGTATAAATACTGGTGTAGGGGTTAGAGGTTAGGGGTTAGTCCTCAGTAGAAGCCTGGGTGTGTAGGGGTTAGGCCTCAGTAGAAGCCTGGGTGTGTAGGGGTTAGGGGTTAGTCCTCAATAGAAGCCTGGGTGTGTAGGGGTTAGGGGTTAGGCCTCAATAGAAACCTGGTGTGTAGGGGTTAGGCCTCAGTAGAAGCCTGGGTGTGTAGGGGTTAGGGGTTAGTCCTCAATAGAAGCCTGGGTGTGTAGGGGTTAGGGGTTAGGCCTCAATAGAAGCCTGGGTGTGTAGGGGTTAGGGGTTAGGCCTCAATAGAAACCTGGTGTGTAGGGGTTGGGGTTAGTCCTCAGTAGAAGCCTGGGTGTGTAGGGGTTAGGCCTCAGTAGAAGCCTGGGTGTGTAGGGGTTAGGGGTTAGTCCTCAATAGAAGCCTGGGTGTGTAGGGGTTAGGCCTCAATAGAAACCTGGTGTGTAGGGGTTAGGCCTCAGTAGAAGCCTGGGTGTGTAGGGGTTAGGGTTAGGCCTCAGTAGAAGCCTGGGTGTGTAGGGGTTAGGGGTTAGTCCTCAATAGAAGCCTGGGTGTGTAGGGGTTAGGGTTAGGCCTCAACAGAAGCCTGGGTGTGTAGGGGTTAGAGGTTAGTCCTCAGTAGAAGCCTGGGTGTGTAGGGGTTAGGGGTTATGAGTTAGGAGTTAGGGTTTATGAATTAGGGGTTAGTCCTCAGTAGAAGCCTGGGTGTGTAGGGGTTAGGGGTTAGGCCTCAATAGAAACCTGGTGTGTAGGGGTTAGGGGTTAGGCCTCAATAGAAGCCTGGGTGTGTAGGGGTTAGGGGTTAGTCCTCAGTAGAAGCCTGGGTGTGTAGGGGTTAGGGGTTAGTCCTCAGTAGAAGCCTGGGTGTGTAGGGGTTAAGGGTTAGTCCTCAGTAGAAGCCTGGGTGTGTAGGGGTTAGGGGTTAGTCCTCAGTAGAAGCATGGGTGTGTAGGGGTTAGGGGTTAGGCCTCAGTAGAAGCCTGGGTGTGTAGGGGTTAGAGGTTAGGGGTTAGTCCTCAGTAGAAGCCTGGGTGTGTATGGGGTTAGAGGTTAGGGGTTAGTCCTCAGTAGAAGCCTGGTTGTGTAGGGGTTAGTCCTCAGTAGAAGCCTGGGTGTGTAGGGGTTAGAGGTTAGGGGTTAGGCCTCAATAGAAGCCTGGGTGTGTAGGGGTTAGGGGTAAGTCCTAAGTAGAAGCCTGGGTGTGTAGGGGTTAGGGGTTAGGCCTCAGTAGAAGCCTGGGTGTGTAGGGGTTAGGGGTTAGGCCTCAGTAGAAGCCTGGTTGTGTAGGGGTTAGGGGTTAGGCCTCAATAGAAGCCTGGGTGTGTAGGGGTTAGAGGTTAGTCCTCAGTAGAAGCCTGGGTGTGTAGGGGTTAGAGGTTAGGGGCTAGGCCTCAGTAGAAGCCTGGTTGTGTAGGGGTTAGGGGTTAGGCCTTAGTAGAAGCCTGGGTGTGTAGGGGTTAGGGGTTAGGCCTCAGTAGAAGCCTGGGTGTGTAGGGGTTAGGGGTTAGTCCTCAATAGAAGCCTGGGTGTGTAGGGGTTAGGGGTTAGGCCTCAACAGAAGCCTGGGTGTGTAGGGGGTTAGAGGTTAGTCCTCAGTAGAAGCCTGGGTGTGTAGGGGTTAGGGGTTATGAGTTAGGAGTTAGGGTTTATGAATTAGGGGTTAGTCCTCAGTAGAAGCCTGGGTGTGTAGGGGTTAGGGGTTAGGCCTCAATAGAAACCTGGTGTGTAGGGGTTAGGGGTTAGGCCTCAATAGAAGCCTGGGTGTGTAGGGGTTAGGGGTTAGTCCTCAGTAGAAGCCTGGGTGTGTAGGGGTTAGGGGTTAGTCCTCAGTAGAAGCCTGGGTGTGTAGGGGTTAGGGGTTAGTCCTCAGTAGAAGCCTGGGTGTGTAGGGGTTAAGGGTTAGTCCTCAGTAGAAGCCTGGGTGTGTAGGGGTTAGGGGTTAGTCCTCAGTAGAAGCATGGGTGTGTAGGGGTTAGGGGTTAGGCCTCAGTAGAAGCCTGGGTGTGTAGGGGTTAGAGGTTAGGGGTTAGTCCTCAGTAGAAGCCTGGGTGTGTATGGGGTTAGAGGTTAGGGGTTAGTCCTCAGTAGAAGCCTGGTTGTGTAGGGGTTAGGGGTTAGTCCTCAGTAGAAGCCTGGGTGTGTAGGGGTTAGAGGTTAGGGGTTAGGCCTCAATAGAAGCCTGGGTGTGTAGGGGTTAGGGGTTAGTCCTAAGTAGAAGCCTGGGTGTGTAGGGGTTAGGGGTTAGGCCTCAGTAGAAGCCTGGGTGTGTAGGGGTTAGGGGTTAGGCCTCAGTAGAAGCCTGGGTGTGTAGGGGTTAGGGGTTAGTCCTCAGTAGAAGCCTGGGTGTGTAGGGGTTAGAGGTTAGTCCTCAGTAGAAGCCTGGGTGTGTAGGGGTTAGAGGTTAGGGGTTAGGCCTCAGTAGAAGCCTGGTTGTGTAGGGGTTAGGGGTTAGGCCTTAGTAGAAGCCTGGGTGTGTAGGGGTTAGGGGTTAGTCCTCAGGAGAAGCCTGGGTGTGTAGGGGTTAGGGGTTAGGCCTCAGTAGAAGCCTGGGTGTGTAGGCGTTAGAGGTTAGGGGTTAGTCCTCAGTAGAAGCCTGGGTGTGTAGGGGTTAGAGGTTAGGGTTAGTCCTCAGTAGAAGCCTGGTTGTGTAGGGGTTAGGGGTTAGGCCTCAGTAGAAGCCTGGGTTTGTAGGAGTTAGGGTTAGGCCTCAATAGAAGCCTGGGTGTGTAGGGGTTAGGGTTAGTCCTCAATAGAAGCCTGGGTGTGTAGGGGTTAGTGGTTAGGCCTCAGTAGAAGCCTGGGTGTGTAGGGGTTAGGGGTTAGGCCTCAATAGAAGCCTGGGTGTGTAGGGGTTAGGGGTTAGGCCTCAGTAGAAGCCTGGGTGTGTAGGAGTTAGGGGTTAGGCCTCAATAGAAGCCTGGGTGTGTAGGGGTTAGGGGTTAGTCCTCAGTAGAAGCAGGGGTGTGTAGGGGTTAGGGGTTAGTCCTCAGTAGAAGCCTGGGTGTGTAGGGGTTAGGCCTCAGTAGCAGCCTGGGTGTGTAGGGGTTAGGGGTTAGTCCTCAGTAGAAGCCTGGGTGTGTAGTGGTTAGGGGTTAGGCCTCAATAGAAGCCTGGGTGTGTAGGGGTTAGAGGTTAGGGGTTAGTCCTCAGTAGAAGCCTGGGTGTGTAGGGGTTAGTCCTCAGTAGAAGCCTGGGTGTGTAGGGGTTAGGGGATAGGCCTCAGTAGAATCCTGGGTGTGTAGGCGTTAGGGGTTAGGCCTCAATAGAAGCCTGGGTGTGTGTAGGGGTTAGGCCTCAATAGAAGCCTGGGTGTGTAGGGGTTAGAGGTTAGGGGTTAGTCCTCAGTAGAAGCCTGGGTGTGTAGAGGTTAGAGGTTGGGGTTAGGCCTCAGTAGAAGCCTGGGTGTGTAGGGGTTAGAGGTTAGGGGTTAGTCCTCAGTAGAAGCCTGGTTGTGTAGGGGTTAGGGGTTAGGCCTCAGTAGAAGCCTGGGTGTGTAGGGGTTAGGGGTTAGTCCTCAGTAGAAGCCTGGGTGTTTAGGGGTTAGGGGTTAGGCCTCAGTAGAAGCCTGGGTGCGTAGGCGTTAGAGATTAGGGGTTAGTCCTCAGTAGAAGCCTGGGTGTGTAGGGGTTAGAGGTTAGGGGTTAGTCCTCAGTAGAAGCCTGGGTGTGTAGGGGTTAGGGGTAAGGCCTCAGTAGAAGCCTGGGTGTGTAGGGGTTAGGGTTAGTCCTCAGTAGAAGCCTGGGTGTGTAGGGGTTAGGGGTTAGGCCTCAGTAGAAGCCTGGGTGTGTACGGGTTAGGGGTTAGGCCTCAACAGAAGCCTGGGTGTGTAGGGGTTAGGCCTCAATAGAAGCCTGGGTGTGTAGGGGTTAGGGGTTAGGCCTCAGTAGAAGCCTGGGTGTGTAGGGGTTAGGTCTCAGTAGAAGCCTGGGTGTGTAGGGGTTAGGGGTTAGTCCTCAATAGAAGCCTGGGTGTGTAGGGTTTAGGGTTAGTCCTCAATAGAAGCCTGGGTGTGTAGGGGTTAGAGGTTAGGGGTTAGTCCTCAGTAGAAGCCTGGGTGTGTAGGGGTTAGGGGTTAGTCCTCAGTAGAAGCCTGGGTGTGTAGGGGTTAGGGGTTAGTTCAGTAGAAGCCTGGGTGTGTAGGGGTTAGGGGTTAGTCCTCAATAGAAGCCTGGGTGTGTAGGGGTTAGTGGTTAGGCCTCAGTAGAAGCCTGGGTGTGTAGGGGTTAGGTCTCAGTAGAAGCCTGGGTGTGTAGGGGTTAGGGGTTGGCCTCAATAGAAGCCTGGGGGTGTAGGGGTTAGGGGTTAGTCCTCAGTAGAAGCCTGGGTGTGTAGGGGTTAGGGGTTAGTCCTCAGTAGAAGCCTGGGTGTGTAGGGGTTAGGGGTTAGTCCTCAGTAGAAGCCTGGGTGTGTAGGGGTTAGGGGTTAGGCCTCAATAGAAGCCTGGGTGTGTAGGGGTTAGAGGTTAGGGGTTTGTCCTCAGTAGAGGCCTGGGTGTGTAGGGGTTAGGGGTTAGGCCTCAGTAGAAGCCTGGGTGTGTAGGTGTTAGTCCTCAGTAGAAGCCTGGGTGTGTAGGGGTTAGGGGTTGAGGCCTCAGTAGAAGCCTGGGTGTGTAGGGGTTAGGGGTTAGGCCTCAGTAGAAGCCTGGGTGTGTAGGGGTTAGGGGTTAGGCCTCAATAGAAGCCTGGGTGTGTAGGGGTTAGAGGTTAGGGGTTAGGCCTCAGTAGAAGCCTGGGTGTGTAGGGGTTAGGCCTCAGTAGAAGCCTGGGTGTGTAGGGGTCAGAGGTTAGGGGTTAGTCCTCAGTAGAAGCCTGGGTGTGTAGGGGTTAGGGGTTAGTCCTCAGTAGAAGCCTGGGTGTGTAGGGGTTAGGGGTTAGTCCTCAACAGAAGCCTGGGTGTGTAGGGGTTAGAGGTTAGTCCTCAGTAGAAGCCTGGGTGTGTAGGGGTTAGGGGTTATGAGTTAGGAGTTAGGGTTTATGAATTAGGGGTTAGTCCTCAGTAGAAGCCTGGGTGTGTAGGGGTTAGGGGTTAGGCCTCAATAGAAACCTGGTGTGTAGGGGTTAGGGGTTAGGCCTCAATAGAAGCCTGGGTGTGGAGGGGTTAGGGGTTAGTCCTCAGTAGAAGCCTGGGTGTGTAGGGGTTAGGGGTTAGTCCTCAGTAGAAGCCTGGGTGTGTAGGGGTTAAGGGTTAGTCCTCAGTAGAAGCCTGGGTGTGTAGGGGTTAGGGGTTAGTCCTCAGTAGAAGCATGGGTGTGTAGGGGTTAGGGGTTAGGCCTCAGTAGAAGCCTGGGTGTGTAGGGGTTAGAGGTTAGGGGTTAGTCCTCAGTAGAAGCCTGGGTGTGTATGGGGTTAGAGGTTAGGGGTTAGTCCTCAGTAGAAGCCTGGTTGTGTAGGGGTTAGGGGTTAGTCCTCAGTAGAAGCCTGGGTGTGTAGGGGTTAGAGGTTAGGGGTTAGGCCTCAATAGAAGCCTGGGTGTGTAGGGGTTAGGGGTAAGTCCTAAGTAGAAGCCTGGGTGTGTAGGGGTTAGGGTTAGGCCTCAGTAGAAGCCTGGGTGTGTAGGGGTTAGGGTTAGGCCTCAGTAGAAGCCTGGTTGTGTAGGGGTTAGGGTTAGGCCTCAATAGAAGCCTGGGTGTGTAGGGGTTAGAGGTTAGTCCTCAGTAGAAGCCTGGGTGTGTAGGGGTTAGAGGTTAGGGGCTAGGCCTCAGTAGAAGCCTGGTTGTGTAGGGGTTAGGGGTTAGGCCTTAGTAGAAGCCTGGGTGTGTAGGGGTTAGGGGTTAGGCCTCAGTAGAAGCCTGGGTGTGTAGGGGTTAGGGGTTAGTCCTCAATAGAAGCCTGGGTGTGTAGGGGTTAGGGGTTAGGCCTCAACAGAAGCCTGGGTGTGTAGGGGTTAGAGGTTAGTCCTCAGTAGAAGCCTGGGTGTGTAGGGGTTAGGGGTTATGAGTTAGGAGTTAGGGTTTATGAATTAGGGGTTAGTCCTCAGTAGAAGCCTGGGTGTGTAGGGGTTAGGGGTTAGGCCTCAATAGAAACCTGGTGTGTAGGGGTTAGGGGTTAGGCCTCAATAGAAGCCTGGGTGTGTAGGGGTTAGGGGTTAGTCCTCAGTAGAAGCCTGGGTGTGTAGGGGTTAGGGGTTAGTCCTCAGTAGAAGCCTGGGTGTGTAGGGGTTAGGGGTTAGTCCTCAGTAGAAGCCTGGGTGTGTAGGGGTTAAGGGTTAGTCCTCAGTAGAAGCCTGGGTGTGTAGGGGTTAGGGGTTAGTCCTCAGTAGAAGCATGGGTGTGTAGGGGTTAGGGGTTAGGCCTAAGTAGAAGACTGGGTGTGTAGGGGTTAGAGGTTAGGGGTTAGTCCTCAGTAGAAGCCTGGGTGTGTATGGGGTTAGAGGTTAGGGGTTAGTCCTCAGTAGAAGCCTGGGTGTGTAGGGGTTAGAGGTTAGGGGTTAGGCCTCAATAGAAGCCTGGGTGTGTAGGGGTTAGGGGTTAGTCCTAAGTAGAAGCCTGGGTGTGTAGGGGTTAGGGGTTAGGCCTCAGTAGAAGCCTGGGTGTGTAGGGGTTAGGGGTTAGGCCTCAGTAGAAGCCTGGGTGTGTAGGGGTTAGGGGTTAGTCCTCAGTAGAAGCCTGGGTGTGTAGGGGTTAGAGGTTAGTCCTCAGTAGAAGCCTGGGTGTGTAGGGGTTAGAGGTTAGGGTTAGGCCTCAGTAGAAGCCTGGTTGTGTAGGGGTTAGGGGTTAGGCCTTAGTAGAAGCCTGGGTGTGTAGGGGTTAGGGGTTAGTCCTCAGGAAAAGCCTGGGTGTGTAGGGGTTAGGGGTTAGGCCTCAGTAGAAGCCTGGGTGTGTAGGCGTTAGAGGTTAGGGGTTAGTCCTCAGTAGAAGCCTGGGTGTGTAGGGGTTAGAGGTTAGGGTTAGTCCTCAGTAGAAGCCTGGTTGTGTAGGGGTTAGGGGTTAGGCCTCAGTAGAAGCCTGGGTTTGTAGGAGTTAGGGTTAGGCCTCAATAGAAGCCTGGGTGTGTAGGGGTTAGGGGTTAGTCCTCAATAGAAGCCTGGGTGTGTAGGGGTTAGTGGTTAGGCCTCAGTAGAAGCCTGGGTGTGTAGGGGTTAGGGGTTAGGCCTCAATAGAAGCCTGGGTGTGTAGGGGTTAGGGGTTAGGCCTCAGTAGAAGCCTGGGTGTGTAGGAGTTAGGGTTAGGCCTCAATAGAAGCCTGGGTGTGTAGGGGTTAGGGGTTAGTCCTCAGTAGAAGCATGGGTGTGTAGGGGTTAGGGGTTAGTCCTCAGTAGAAGCCTGGGTGTGTAGGGGTTAGGCCTCAGTAGCAGCCTGGGTGTGTAGGGGTTAGGGGTTAGTCCTCAGTAGAAGCCTGGGTGTGTAGTGGTTAGGGGTTAGGCCTCAATAGAAGCCTGGGTGTGTAGGGGTTAGAGGTTAGGGGTTAGTCCTCAGTAGAAGCCTGGGTGTGTAGGGGTTAGTCCTCAGTAGAAGCCTGGGTGTGTAGGGGTTGGGGATAGGCCTCAGTAGAATCCTGGGTGTGTAGGCGTTAGGGGTTAGGCCTCAATAGAAGCCTGGGTGTGTAGGGGTTAGGCCTCAATAGAAGCCTGGGTGTGTAGGGGTTAGAGGTTAGGGGTTAGTCCTCAGTAGAAGCCTGGGTGTGTAGAGGTTAGAGGTTAGGGGTTAGGCCTCAGTAGAAGCCTGGGTGTGTAGGGGTTAGAGGTTAGGGGTTAGTCCTCAGTAGAAGCCTGGTTGTGTAGGGGTTAGGGGTTAGGCCTCAGTAGAAGCCTGGGTGTGTAGGGGTTAGGGGTTAGTCCTCAGTAGAAGCCTGGGTGTATAGGGGTTAGGGGTTAGGCCTCAGTAGAAGCCTGGGTGCGTAGGCGTTAGAGATTAGGGGTTAGTCCTCAGTAGAAGCCTGGGTGTGTAGGGGTTAGAGGTTAGGGGTTAGTCCTCAGTAGAAGCCTGGGTGTGTAGGGGTTAGGGTAAGGCCTCAGTAGAAGCCTGGGTGTGTAGGGGTTAGGGGTTAGTCCTCAGTAGAAGCCTGGGTGTGTAGGGGTTAGGGGTTAGGCCTCAGTAGAAGCCTGGGTGTGTACGGGTTGGGGTTAGGCCTCAATAGAAGCCTGGGTGTGTAGGGGTTAGGCCTCAATAGAAGCCTGGGTGTGTAGGGGTTAGGGGTTAGGCCTCAGTAGAAGCCTGGGTGTGTAGGGGTTAGGTCTCAGTAGAAGCCTGGGTGTGTAGGGGTTAGGGGTTAGTCCTCAATAGAAGCCTGGGTGTGTAGGGTTTGGGGTTAGTCCTCAATAGAAGCCTGGGTGTGTAGGGGTTAGAGGTTGGGGTTAGTCCTCAGTAGAAGCCTGGGTGTGTAGGGGTTAGGGGTTAGTCCTCAGTAGAAGCCTGGGTGTGTAGGGGTTAGGGGTTAGTTCAGTAGAAGCCTGGGTGTGTAGGGGTTAGGGGTTAGTCCTCAACAGAAGCCTGGGTGTGTAGGGGTTAGTGGTTAGGCCTCAGTAGAAGCCTGGGTGTGTAGGGGTTAGGTCTCAGTAGAAGCCTGGGTGTGTAGGGGTTAGGGGTTAGGCCTCAACAGAAGCCTGGGGGTGTAGGGGTTAGGGGTTAGTCCTCAGTAGAAGCCTGGGTGTGTAGGGGTTAGGGGTTAGTCCTCAGTAGAAGCCTGGGTGTGTAGGGGTTAGGGGTTAGTCCTCAGTAGAAGCCTGGGTGTGTAGGGGTTAGGGGTTAGGCCTCAATAGAAGCCTGGGTGTGTAGGGGTTAGAGGTTAGGGGTTTGTCCTCAGTAGAGGCCTGGGTGTGTAGGGGTTAGGGGTTAGGCCTCAGTAGAAGCCTGGGTGTGTAGGTGTTAGTCCTCAGTAGAAGCCTGGGTGTGTAGGGGTTAGGGGTTAGGCCTCAGTAGAAGCCTGGGTGTGTAGGGGTTAGGGGTTAGGCCTCAGTAGAAGCCTGGGTGTGTAGGGGTTAGGGGTTAGGCCTCAATAGAAGCCTGGGTGTGTAGGGGTTAGAGGTTAGGGGTTAGGCCTCAGTAGAAGCCTGGGTGTGTAGGATGTTAGGCCTCAGTAGAAGCCTGGGTGTGTAGGGGTCAGAGGTTAGGGGTTAGTCCTCAGTAGAAGCCTGGGTGTGTAGGGGTTAGGGGTTAGTCCTCAGTAGAAGCCTGGGTGTGTAGGGGTTAGGGGTTAGTCCTCAGTAGAAGCCTGGGTGTGTAGGGGTTAAGGGTTAGTCCTCAGTAGAAGCCTGGGTGTGTAGTCGTACTGTCAGGCAGGGTGGTGAAGGTCGAGGCTGGGGAGAAGTTGCTGTATCCAGCCATGGTCCTGGCTCTGACCTGCACCTGGTAACTAGTAGACCTCTGGAGGTTACTGACCACAACACTACTGACCACGCTGGTTACATACTGCCACTGACCAGACTCTGGACCGTCCTGGAGGGAGAGACAGAGAGAGAGAGAGAGAGAGAGAGAGAGAGAGAGAGAGAGAGAGAGAGAGAGAGAGAGACAGAGACAGAGACAGAGAGAGAGGGGAGAGAGAGGGGAGGGAGAGAGAGAGGAGGGAGAGAGAGAGAGAGAGAGAGAGAGAGAGAGAGAGAGAGAGAGAGAGAGAGAGAGAGAGAGAGAGAGAGAGACAGATAGAGGGGAGAGAGAGACAAAGAGAGAGAGAGAGAGAGACAGATAGAGAGAGGGGAGAGAGAGAGACAAAGAGAGAGAGAGAAAGATAGAGAGACAGATAGAGAGAGGGGAGAGAGAGAGAGAGAGAGAAAGAGAGAAAGTCAATCTAAGTAACATAATTAAATAAATACATCAGTGTAGACTAGAGATATCTGTAATGTCATTGGACGCATCTCAATCAAATCAAACTTTATTAGTCACATGCGCCGAATACAACAGTAGTGTGTTGGGGACAGTGTAGTGTGATGGGGACAGTGTAGTGTGTTGGGGACAGTGTAGTGTGATGGGGACAGTGTAGTGTGTTGGGGACAGTGTAGTGTGTTGGGGACAGTGTAGTGTGATGGGGACAGTGTAGTGTGATGGGGACAGTGTAGTGTGTTGGGGACAGTGTAGTGTGATGGGGACAGTGTAGTGTGTTGGGGACAGTGTAGTGTGTTGGGGACAGTGTAGTGTGATGGGGACAGTGTAGTGTGTTGGGGACAGTGTAGTGTGTTGGGGACAGTGTAGTGTGTTGGGGACAGTGTAGTGTGTTGGGGACAGTGTAGTGTGATGGGGACAGTGTAGTGTGTTGGGGACAGTGTAGTGTGTTGGGGACAGTGTAGTGTGATGGGGACAGTGTAGTGTGTTGGGGACAGTGTAGTGTGATGGGGACAGTGTAGTGTGATGGGGACAGTGTAGTGTGATGGGGACAGTGTAGTGTGTTGGGGACAGTGTAGTGTGATGGGGACAGTGTAGTGTGTTGGGGACAGTGTAGTGTGTTGGGGACAGTGTAGAGTGATGGGGACAGTGTAGTGTGATGGGGACAGTGTAGTGTGATGGGGACAGTGTAGTGTGATGGGGACAGTGTAGTGTGATGGGGACAGTGTAGTGTGATGGGGACAGTGTAGTGTGATGGGGACAGTGTAGTGTGATGGGGACAGTGTAGTGTGTTGGGGACAGTGTAGTGTGATGGGGACAGTGTAGTGTGATGGGGACAGTGTAGTGTGATGGGGACAGTGTAGTGTGTTGGGGACAGTGTAGTGTGATGGGGACAGTGTAGTGTGATGGGGACAGTGTAGTGTGCTGGGGACAGTGTAGTGTGATGGGGACAGTGTAGTGTGCTGGGGACAGTGTAGTGTGTTGGGGACAGTGTAGTGTGCTGGGGACAGTGTAGTGTGATGGGGACAGTGTAGTGTGCTGGGGACAGTGTAGTGTGATGGGGACAGTGTAGTGTGCTGGGGACAGTGTAGTGTGTTGGGGACAGTGTAGTGTGCTGGGGACAGTGTAGTGTGATGGGGACAGTGTAGTGTGCTGGGGACAGTGTAGTGTGATGGGGACAGTGTAGTGTGCTGGGGACAGTGTAATGTGCTGGGGACAGTGTAGTGTGATGGGGACAGTGTAGTGTGATGGGGACAGTGTAGTGTGATGGGGACAGTGTAGTGTGATGGGGACAGTGTAGTGTGTACCTTGGGACAGTGTAGTGTGCTGGGGACAGTGTAGTGTGATGGGGACAGTGTAGTGTGATGGGGACAGTGTAGTGTGTACCTTGGGACAGTGTAGTGTGATGGGGACAGTGTAGTGTGCTGGGGACAGTGTAGTGTGATGGGGACAGTGTAGTGTGTACCTTGGGACAGTGTAGTGTGATGGGGATAGTGTAGTTTGCTGGGGACAGTGTAGTGTGATGGGGACAGTGTAGTGTGCTGGGGACAGTGTAGTGTGCTGGGGACAGTGTAGTGTGTACCTTGGTACAGTGTAGTGTGATGGGGACAGTGTAGTGTGATGGGGACAGTGTAGTGTGCTGGGGACAGTGTAGTGTGATGGGGACAGTGTAGTGTGTACCTTGGGACAGTGTAGTGTGCTGGGGACAGTGTAGTGTGTTGGGGACAGTGTAGTGTGATGGGGACAGTGTAGTGTGCTGGGGACAGTGTAGTGTGCTGGGGACAGTGTAGTGTGATGGGGACAGTGTAGTGTGTACCTTGGGACAGTGTAGTGTGATGGGGACAGTGTAGTGTGCTGGGGACAGTGTAGTGTGATGGGGACAGTGTAGTGTGCTGGGGACAGTGTAGTGTGCTGGGGACAGTGTAGTGTGATGGGGACAGTGTAGTGTGTACCTTGGGACAGTGTAGTGTGATGGGGACAGTGTAGTGTGCTGGGGACAGTGTAGTGTGTTGGGGACAGTGTAGTGTGTTGGGGACAGTGTAGTGTGATGGGGACAGTGTAGTGTTTTGGGGACAGTGTAGTGTGTTGGGGACAGTGTAGTGTGTTGGGGACAGTGTAGTGTGCTGGGGACAGTGTAGTGTGATGGGGACAGTGTAGTGTGCTGGGGACAGTGTAGTGTGATGGGGACAGTGTAGTGTGCTGGGGACAGTGTAGTGTGATGGGGACAGTGTAGTGTGCTGGGGACAGTGTAGTGTGTTGGGGACAGTGTAGTGTGCTGGGGACAGTGTAGTGTGATGGGGACAGTGTAGTGTGATGGGGACAGTGTAGTGTGTACCTTGGGACAGTATCATAGCTGGTATTCCAGGACAGTGTAGTGTGCTGGGGACAGTGTAGTGTGTTGGGGACAGTGTAGTGTGTACCTTGGGACAGTATCGTAGCTGGTATTCCAGGACAGAGTAGTGTGATGGGGACAGTGTAGTGTGTACCTTGGGACAGTATCGTAGCTGGTATTCCAGGACAGAGTAGTGTGTACCTTGGGACAGTATCGTAGCTGGTATTCCAGGACAGAGTAGTGTGTACCTTGGGACAGTATCGTAGCTGGTATTCCAGGACAGAGTAGTGTGTACCTTGGGACAGTATCGTAGCTGGTATTCCAGGACAGAGTAGTGTGATGGGGACAGTGTAGTGTGTACCTTGGGACAGTATCGTAGCTGGTATTCCAGGACAGAGTAGTGTGATGGGGACAGTGTAGTGTGTACCTTGGGACAGTATCGTAGCTGGTATTCCAGGACAGAGTAGGTGTACCTTGGGACAGTATCGTAGCTGGTATTCCAGGACAGAGTAGTGTGTACCTTGGGACAGTATCGTAGCTGGTATTCCAGGACAGAGTAGTGTGATGGGGACAGTGTAGTGTGTACCTTGGGACAGTATCGTAGCTGGTATTCCAGGACAGAGTAGTGTGTACCTTGGGACAGTATCGTAGCTGGTATTCCAGGACAGAGTAGTGTGTACCTTGGGACAGTATCGTAGCTGGTATTCCAGGACAGAGTAGTGTGTACCTTGGGACAGTATCGTAGCTGGTATTCCAGGACAGAGTAGTGTGTACCTTGGGACAGTATCGTAGCTGGTATTCCAGGACAGAGTAGTGTGTACCTTGGGACAGTATCGTAGCTGGTATTCCAGGACAGAGTAGTGTGCTGGGGACAGTGTAGTGTGCTGGGGACAGTGTAGTGTGTACCTTGGGACAGTATCGTAGCTGGTATTCCAGGACAGTGTAGTGTGATGGGGACAGTGTAGTGTGATGGGGACAGTGTAGTGTGATGGGGACAGTGTAGTGTGATGGGGACAGTGTAGTGTGTACCTTGGGACAGTGTAGTGTGCTGGGGACAGTGTAGTGTGATGGGGACAGTGTAGTGTGATGGGGACAGTGTAGTGTGTACCTTGGGACAGTGTAGTGTGATGGGGACAGTGTAGTGTGCTGGGGACAGTGTAGTGTGATGGGGACAGTGTAGTGTGTACCTTGGGACAGTGTAGTGTGATGGGGATAGTGTAGTTTCCTGGGGACAGTGTAGTGTGATGGGGACAGTGTAGTGTGCTGGGGACAGTGTAGTGTGCTGGGGACAGTGTAGTGTGTACCTTGGTACAGTGTAGTGTGATGGGGACAGTGTAGTGTGATGGGGACAGTGTAGTGTGCTGGGGACAGTGTAGTGTGATGGGGACAGTGTAGTGTGTACCTTGGGACAGTGTAGTGTGCTGGGGACAGTGTAGTGTGTTGGGGACAGTGTAGTGTGATGGGGACAGTGTAGTGTGCTGGGGACAGTGTAGTGTGCTGGGGACAGTGTAGTGTGATGGGGACAGTGTAGTGTGTACCTTGGGACAGTGTAGTGTGATGGGGACAGTGTAGTGTGCTGGGGACAGTGTAGTGTGATGGGGACAGTGTAGTGTGCTGGGGACAGTGTAGTGTGCTGGGGACAGTGTAGTGTGATGGGGACAGTGTAGTGTGTACCTTGGGACGGTGTAGTGTGATGGGGACAGTGTAGTGTGCTGGGGACAGTGTAGTGTGTTGGGGACAGTGTAGTGTGTTGGGGACAGTGTAGTGTGATGGGGACAGTGTAGTGTTATGGGGACAGTGTAGTGTGTTGGGGACAGTGTAGTGTGTTGGGGACAGTGTAGTGTGCTGGGGACAGTGTAGTGTGATGGGGACAGTGTAGTGTGCTGGGGACAGTGTAGTGTGATGGGGACAGTGTAGTGTGCTGGGGACAGTGTAGTGTGATGGGGACAGTGTAGTGTGCTGGGGACAGTGTAGTGTGATGGGGACAGTGTAGTGTGATGGGGACAGTGTAGTGTGTACCTTGGGACAGTATCGTAGCTGGTATTCCAGGACAGTGTAGTGTGCTGGGGACAGTGTAGTGTGTTGGGGACAGTGTAGTGTGTACCTTGGGACAGTATCGTAGCTGGTATTCCAGGACAGAGTAGTGTGATGGGGACAGTGTAGTGTGTACCTTGGGACAGTATCGTAGCTGGTATTCCAGGACAGAGTAGTGTGTACCTTGGGACAGTATCGTAGCTGGTATTCCAGGACAGAGTAGTGTGTACCTTGGGACAGTATCGTAGCTGGTATTCCAGGACAGAGTAGTGTGTACCTTGGGACAGTATCGTAGCTGGTATTCCAGGACAGAGTAGTGTGATGGGGACAGTGTAGTGTGTACCTTGGGACAGTATCGTAGCTGGTATTCCAGGACAGAGTAGTGTGATGGGGACAGTGTAGTGTGTACCTTGGGACAGTATCGTAGCTGGTATTCCAGGACAGAGTAGTGTGTACCTTGGGACAGTATCGTAGCTGGTATTCCAGGACAGAGTAGTGTGTACCTTGGGACAGTATCGTAGCTGGTATTCCAGGACAGAGTAGTGTGATGGGGACAGTGTAGTGTGTACCTTGGGACAGTATCGTAGCTGGTATTCCAGGACAGAGTAGTGTGTACCTTGGGACAGTATCGTAGCTGGTATTCCAGGACAGAGTAGTGTGTACCTTGGGACAGTATCGTAGCTGGTATTCCAGGACAGAGTAGTGTGTACCTTGGGACAGTATCGTAGCTGGTATTCCAGGACAGAGTAGTGTGTACCTTGGGACAGTATCGTAGCTGGTATTCCAGGACAGAGTAGTGTGTACCTTGGGACAGTATCGTAGCTGGTATTCCAGGACAGAGTAGTGTGTACCTTGGGACAGTATCGTAGCTGGTATTCCAGGACAGAGTAGTGTGTACCTTGGGACAGTATCGTAGCTGGTATTCCAGGACAGAGTAGTGTGTACCTTGGGACAGTATCGTAGCTGGTATTCCAGGACAGAGTAGTGTGCTGGGGACAGTGTAGTGTGCTGGGGACAGTGTAGTGTGTACCTTGGGACAGTATCGTAGCTGGTATTCCAGGACAGAGTAGTGTGTACCTTGGGACAGTATCGTAGCTGGTATTCCAGGACAGAGTAGTGTGTACCTTGGGACAGTATCGTAGCTGGTATTCCAGGACAGAGTAGTGTGTACCTTGGGACAGTATCGTAGCTGGTATTCCAGGACAGAGTAGTGTGCTGGGGACAGTGTAGTGTGCTGGGGACAGTGTAGTGTGTACCTTGGGACAGTATCGTAGCTGGTATTCCAGGACAGAGTAGTGTGATGGGGACAGTGTAGTGTGCTGGGGACAGTGTAGTGTGTACCTTGGGACAGTATCGTAGCTGGTATTCCAGGACAGAGTAGTGTGCTGGGGACAGAGTAGTGTGTACCTTGGGACAGTATCGTAGCTGGTATTCCAGGACAGAGTAGTGTGTACCTTGGGACAGTATCGTAGCTGGTATTCCAGGACAGAGTAGTGTGTACCTTGGGACAGTATCGTAGCTGGTATTCCAGGACAGAGTAGTGTGTACCTTGGGACAGTATCGTAGCTGGTATTCCAGGACAGAGTAGTGTGATGGGGACAGTGTAGTGTGTACCTTGGGACAGTATCGTAGCTGGTATTCCAGGACAGAGTAGTGTGTACCTTGGGACAGTATCGTAGCTGGTATTCCAGGACAGAGTAGTGTGATGGGGACAGTGTAGTGTGTACCTTGGGACAGTATCGTAGCTGGTATTCCAGGACAGAGTAGTGTGTACCTTGGGACAGTATCGTAGCTGGTATTCCAGGACAGAGTAGTGTGTACCTTGGGACAGTATCGTAGCTGGTATTCCAGGACAGAGTAGTGTGCTGGGGACAGAGTAGTGTGTACCTTGGGACAGTATCGTAGCTGGTATTCCAGGACAGAGTAGTGTGTACCTTGGGACAGTATCGTAGCTGGTATTCCAGGACAGAGTAGTGTGTACCTTGGGACAGTATCGTAGCTGGTATTCCAGGACAGAGTAGTGTGTACCTTGGGACAGTATCGTAGCTGGTATTCCAGGACAGAGTAGTGTGTACCTTGGGACAGTATCGTAGCTGGTATTCCAGGACAGAGTAGTGTGATGGGGACAGTGTAGTGTGTACCTTGGGACAGTATCGTAGCTGGTATTCCAGGACAGAGTAGTGTGTACCTTGGGACAGTATCGTAGCTGGTATTCCAGGACAGAGTAGTGTGTACCTTGGGACAGTATCGTAGCTGGTATTCCAGGACAGAGTAGTGTGTACCTTGGGACAGTATCGTAGCTGGTATTCCAGGACAGAGTAGTGTGTACCTTGGGACAGTATCGTAGCTGGTATTCCAGGACAGAGTAGTGTGTACCTTGGGACAGTATCGTAGCTGGTATTCCAGGACAGAGTAGTGTGTACCTTGGGACAGTATCGTAGCTGGTATTCCAGGACAGAGTAGTGTGTACCTTGGGACAGTATCGTAGCTGGTATTCCAGGACAGAGTAGTGTGTACCTTGGGACAGTATCGTAGCTGGTATTCCAGGACAGAGTAGTGTGTACCTTGGGACAGTATCGTAGCTGGTATTCCAGGACAGAGTAGTGTGTACCTTGGGACAGTATCGTAGCTGGTATTCCAGGACAGAGTAGTGTGTACCTTGGGACAGTATCGTAGCTGGTATTCCAGGACAGAGTAGTGTGTACCTTGGGACAGTATCGTAGCTGGTATTCCAGGACAGAGTAGTGTGTACCTTGGGACAGTATCGTAGCTGGTATTCCAGGACAGAGTAGTGTGTACCTTGGGACAGTATCGTAGCTGGTATTCCAGGACAGAGTAGTGTGTACCTTGGGACAGTATCGTAGCTGGTATTCCAGGACAGAGTAGTGTGTACCTTGGGACAGTATCGTAGCTGGTATTCCAGGACAGAGTAGTGTGTACCTTGGGACAGTATCGTAGCTGGTATTCCAGGACAGAGTAGTGTGTACCTTGGGACAGTATCGTAGCTGGTATTCCAGGACAGAGTAGTGTGTACCTTGGGACAGTATCGTAGCTGGTATTCCAGGACAGAGTAGTGTGTACCTTGGGACAGTATCGTAGCTGGTATTCCAGGACAGAGTAGTGTGTACCTTGGGACAGTATCGTAGCTGGTATTCCAGGACAGAGTAGTGTGTACCTTGGGACAGTATCGTAGCTGGTATTCCAGGACAGAGTAGTGTGCTGGGGACAGTGTAGTGTGCTGGGGACAGTGTAGTGTGTACCTTGGGACAGTATCGTAGCTGGTATTCCAGGACAGAGTAGTGTGTACCTTGGGACAGTATCGTAGCTGGCATTCCAGGACAGAGTAGTGTGTACCTTGGGACAGTATCGTAGCTGGTATTCCAGGACAGAGTAGTGTGTACCTTGGGACAGTATCGTAGCTGGTATTCCAGGACAGAGTAGTGTGCTGGGGACAGTGTAGTGTGCTGGGGACAGTGTAGTGTGTACCTTGGGACAGTATCGTAGCTGGTATTCCAGGACAGAGTAGTGTGATGGGGACAGTGTAGTGTGCTGGGGACAGTGTAGTGTGTACCTTGGGACAGTATCGTAGCTGGTATTCCAGGACAGAGTAGTGTGCTGGGGACAGAGTAGTGTGTACCTTGGGACAGTATCGTAGCTGGTATTCCAGGACAGAGTAGTGTGTACCTTGGGACAGTATCGTAGCTGGTATTCCAGGACAGAGTAGTGTGTACCTTGGGACAGTATCGTAGCTGGTATTCCAGGACAGAGTAGTGTGTACCTTGGGACAGTATCGTAGCTGGTATTCCAGGACAGAGTAGTGTGATGGGGACAGTGTAGTGTGTACCTTGGGACAGTATCGTAGCTGGTATTCCAGGACAGAGTAGTGTGTACCTTGGGACAGTATCGTAGCTGGTATTCCAGGACAGAGTAGTGTGATGGGGACAGTGTAGTGTGTACCTTGGGACAGTATCGTAGCTGGTATTCCAGGACAGAGTAGTGTGTACCTTGGGACAGTATCGTAGCTGGTATTCCAGGACAGAGTAGTGTGTACCTTGGGACAGTATCGTAGCTGGTATTCCAGGACAGAGTAGTGTGCTGGGGACAGAGTAGTGTGTACCTTGGGACAGTATCGTAGCTGGTATTCCAGGACAGAGTAGTGTGTACCTTGGGACAGTATCGTAGCTGGTATTCCAGGACAGAGTAGTGTGTACCTTGGGACAGTATCGTAGCTGGTATTCCAGGACAGAGTAGTGTGTACCTTGGGACAGTATCGTAGCTGGTATTCCAGGACAGAGTAGTGTGTACCTTGGGACAGT
The DNA here is from genome assembly GCF_905237065.1 of Salmo salar. Classification (NCBI taxonomy): domain Eukaryota; kingdom Metazoa; phylum Chordata; class Actinopteri; order Salmoniformes; family Salmonidae; genus Salmo; species Salmo salar. The sequence goes on from NW_025547744.1 coordinate 37,204, forward strand.
ATCGTAGCTGGTATTCCAGGACAGAGTAGTGTGATGGGGACAGTGTAGTGTGTACCTTGGGACAGTATCGTAGCTGGTATTCCAGGACAGAGTAGTGTGTACCTTGGGACAGTATCGTAGCTGGTATTCCAGGACAGAGTAGTGTGTACCTTGGGACAGTATCGTAGCTGGTATTCCAGGACAGAGTAGTGTGTACCTTGGGACAGTATCGTAGCTGGTATTCCAGGACAGAGTAGTGTGTACCTTGGGACAGTATCGTAGCTGGTATTCCAGGACAGAGTAGTGTGTACCTTGGGACAGTATCGTAGCTGGTATTCCAGGACAGAGTAGTGTGTACCTTGGGACAGTATCGTAGCTGGTATTCCAGGACAGAGTAGTGTGTACCTTGGGACAGTATCGTAGCTGGTATTCCAGGACAGAGTAGTGTGTACCTTGGGACAGTATCGTAGCTGGTATTCCAGGACAGAGTAGTGTGTACCTTGGGACAGTATCGTAGCTGGTATTCCAGGACAGAGTAGTGTGTACCTTGGGACAGTATCGTAGCTGGTATTCCAGGACAGAGTAGTGTGTACCTTGGGACAGTATCGTAGCTGGTATTCCAGGACAGAGTAGTGTGTACCTTGGGACAGTATCGTAGCTGGTATTCCAGGACAGAGTAGTGTGTACCTTGGGACAGTATCGTAGCTGGTATTCCAGGACAGAGTAGTGTGTACCTTGGGACAGTATCGTAGCTGGTATTCCAGGACAGAGTAGTGTGTACCTTGGGACAGTATCGTAGCTGGTATTCCAGGACAGAGTAGTGTGTACCTTGGGACAGTATCGTAGCTGGTATTCCAGGACAGAGTAGTGTGTACCTTGGGACAGTATCGTAGCTGGTATTCCAGGACAGAGTAGTGTGTACCTTGGGACAGTATCGTAGCTGGTATTCCAGGACAGAGTAGTGTGTACCTTGGGACAGTATCGTAGCTGGTATTCCAGGACAGAGTAGTGTGTACCTTGGGACAGTATCGTAGCTGGTATTCCAGGACAGAGTAGTGTGTACCTTGGGACAGTATCGTAGCTGGTATTCCAGGACAGAGTAGTGTGATGGGGACAGTGTAGTGTGTACCTTGGGACAGTATCGTAGCTGGTATTCCAGGACAGTGTAGTGTGTACCTTGGGACAGTATCGTAGCTGGTATTCCAGGACAGAGTAGTGTGTACCTTGGGACAGTATCGTAGCTGGTATTCCAGGACAGTGTAGTGTGTACCTTGGGACAGTATCGTAGCTGGTATTCCAGGACAGTGTAGTGTGTACCTTGGGACAGTATCGTAGCTGGTATTCCAGGACAGAGTAGTGTGTACCTTGGGACAGTATCGTAGCTGGTATTCCAGGACAGAGTAGTGTGTACCTTGGGACAGTATCGTAGCTGGTATTCCAGGACAGAGTAGTGTGTACCTTGGGACAGTATCGTAGCTGGTATTCCAGGACAGAGTAGTGTGTACCTTGGGACAGTATCGTAGCTGGTATTCCAGGACAGAGTAGTGTGTACCTTGGGACAGTATCGTAGCTGGTATTCCAGGACAGAGTAGTGTGTACCTTGGGACAGTATCGTAGCTGGTATTCCAGGACAGAGTAGTGTGTACCTTGGGACAGTATCGTAGCTGGTATTCCAGGACAGAGTAGTGTGTACCTTGGGACAGTATCGTAGCTGGTATTCCAGGACAGAGTAGTGTGTACCTTGGGACAGTATCGTAGCTGGTATTCCAGGACAGTAGTGTGATGGGGACAGAGTAGTGTGTACCTTGGGACAGTATCGTAGCTGGTATTCCAGGACAGAGTAGTGTGTACCTTGGGACAGTATCGTAGCTGGTATTCCAGGACAGAGTAGTGTGTACCTTGGGACAGTATCGTAGCTGGTATTCCAGGACAGAGTAGTGTGTACCTTGGGACAGTATCGTAGCTGGTATTCCAGGACAGAGTAGTGTGTACCTTGGGACAGTATCGTAGCTGGTATTCCAGGACAGAGTAGTGTGTACCTTGGGACAGTATCGTAGCTGGTATTCCAGGACAGAGTAGTGTGTACCTTGGGACAGTATCGTAGCTGGTATTCCAGGACAGAGTAGTGTGATGGGGACAGTGTAGTGTGTACCTTGGGACAGTATCGTAGCTGGTATTCCAGGACAGAGTAGTGTGTACCTTGGGACAGTATCGTAGCTGGTATTCCAGGACAGAGTAGTGTGTACCTTGGGACAGTATCGTAGCTGGTATTCCAGGACAGAGTAGTGTGATGGGGACGAGTAGTGTGTACCTTGGGACAGTATCGTAGCTGGTATTCCAGGACAGAGTAGTGTGTACCTTGGGACAGTATCGTAGCTGGTATTCCAGGACAGAGTAGTGTGTACCTTGGGACAGTATCGTAGCTGGTATTCCAGGACAGAGTAGTGTGTACCTTGGGACAGTATCGTAGCTGGTATTCCAGGACAGAGTAGTGTGTACCTTGGGACAGTATCGTAGCTGGTATTCCAGGACAGAGTAGTGTGATGGGGACAGTGTAGTGTGTACCTTGGGACAGTATCGTAGCTGGTATTCCAGGACAGTGTAGTGTGTACCTTGGGACAGTATCGTAGCTGGTATTCCAGGACAGAGTAGTGTGTACCTTGGGACAGTATCGTAGCTGGTATTCCAGGACAGTGTAGTGTGTACCTTGGGACAGTATCGTAGCTGGTATTCCAGGACAGAGTAGTGTGTACCTTGGGACAGTATCGTAGCTGGTATTCCAGGACAGAGTAGTGTGTACCTTGGGACAGTATCGTAGCTGGTATTCCAGGACAGAGTAGTGTGTACCTTGGGACAGTATCGTAGCTGGTATTCCAGGACAGAGTAGTGTGTACCTTGGGACAGTATCGTAGCTGGTATTCCAGGACAGAGTAGTGTGTACCTTGGGACAGTATCGTAGCTGGTATTCCAGGACAGAGTAGTGTGTACCTTGGGACAGTATCGTAGCTGGTATTCCAGGACAGAGTAGTGTGTACCTTGGGACAGTATCGTAGCTGGTATTCCAGGACAGAGTAGTGTGTACCTTGGGACAGTATCGTAGCTGGTATTCCAGGACAGAGTAGTGTGTACCTTGGGACAGTATCGTAGCTGGTATTCCAGGACAGAGTAGTGTGTACCTTGGGACAGTATCGTAGCTGGTATTCCAGGACAGAGTAGTGTGTACCTTGGGACAGTATCGTAGCTGGTATTCCAGGACAGAGTAGTGTGTACCTTGGGACAGTATCGTAGCTGGTATTCCAGGACAGAGTGGGGAGTGTGTGTGTACCTTGGGACAGTATCGTAGCTGGTATTCCAGGACAGAGTAGTGTGTACCTTGGGACAGTATCGTAGCTGGTATTCCAGGACAGAGTAGTGTGTACCTTGGGACAGTATCGTAGCTGGTATTCCAGGACAGAGTAGTGTGTACCTTGGGACAGTATCGTAGCTGGTATTCCAGGACAGAGTAGTGTGTACCTTGGGACAGTATCGTAGCTGGTATTCCAGGACAGAGTAGTGTGTACCTTGGGACAGTATCGTAGCTGGTATTCCAGGACAGAGTAGTGTGTACCTTGGGACAGTATCGTAGCTGGTATTCCAGGACAGAGTAGTGTGTACCTTGGGACAGTATCGTAGCTGGTATTCCAGGACAGAGTAGTGTGTACCTTGGGACAGTATCGTAGCTGGTATTCCAGGACAGAGTAGTGTGTACCTTGGGACAGTATCGTAGCTGGTATTCCAGGACAGAGTAGTGTGATGGGGACAGAGTAGTGTGTACATTGGGACAGTATCGTAGCTGGTATTCCAGGACAGAGTAGTGTGTACCTTGGGACAGTATCGTAGCTGGTATTCCAGGACAGAGTAGTGGTGTACCTTGGGACAGTATCGTAGCTGGTATTCCAGGACAGAGTAGTGTGTACCTTGGGACAGTATCGTAGCTGGTATTCCAGGACAGAGTAGTGTGTACCTTGGGACAGTATCGTAGCTGGTATTCCAGGACAGAGTAGTGTGTACCTTGGGACAGTATCGTAGCTGGTATTCCAGGACAGAGTAGTGTGTACCTTGGGACAGTATCGTAGCTGGTATTCCAGGACAGAGTAGTGTGTACCTTGGGACAGTATCGTAGCTGGTATTCCAGGACAGAGTAGTGTGTTGGGGACAGTGTAGTGTGTACCTTGGGACAGTATCGTAGCTGGTATTCCAGGACCGAGTAGTGTGTACCTTGGGACAGTATCGTAGCTGGTATTCAGGACGAGTGGTGTACCTTGGGACAGTTCGTAGCTGGTATTCCAGGACAGAGTAGTGTGTACCTTGGGACAGTATCGTAGCTGGTATTCCAGGACAGAGTAGTGTGTACCTTGGGACAGTATCGTAGCTGGTATTCCAGGACAGAGTAGTGTGTACCTTGGGACAGTATCGTAGCTGGTTTCCAGGACAGAGTAGTGTGTACCTTGGGACAGTATCGTAGCTGGTATTCCAGGACAGAGAAATAATGTGTACCTTGGGACAGTATCGTAGCTGGTTTCCAGGACAGAGTAGTGTGTACCTTGGGACAGTATCGTAGCTGGTATTCCAGGACAGAGTAGTGTGTACCTTGGGACAGTATCGTAGCTGGTATTCCAGGACAGAGTAGTGTGTACCTTGGGACAGTATCGTAGCTGGTATTCCAGGACAGAGTAGTGTGTACCTTGGGACAGTATCAGTAGCTGGTATTCCAGGACAGAGTAGTGTGTACCTTGGGACAGTATCGTAGCTGGTATTCCAGGACAGAGTAGTGTGTGACCTTGGGACAGTATCGTAGCTGGTATTCCAGGACAGAGTAGTGTGTACCTTGGGACAGTATCGTAGCTGGTATTCCAGGACAGAGTAGTGTGTACCTTGGGACAGTATCGTAGCTGGTATTCCAGGACAGAGTAGTATGTACCTTGGGACAGTATCGAGCTGGTATTCCAGGACAGAGTAGTGTGTACCTTGGGACAGTATCGTAGCTGGTATTCCAGGACAGAGTAGTGTGTACCTTGGGACAGTATCGTAGCTGGTATTCCAGGACAGAGTAGTGTGTACCTTGGGACAGTATCGTAGCTGGTATTCCAGGACAGAGTGTAGTGTGTACCTTGGGACAGTATCGAAGCTGGTATTCCAGGACAGAGTAGTGTGATGGGGACAGTGTAGTGTGTACCTTGGGACAGTATCGTAGCTGGTATTCCAGGACAGAGTAGTGTGTACCTTGGGACAGTATCGTAGCTGGTATTCCAGGACAGAGTAGTGTGTACCTTGGGACAGTATCGTAGCTGGTATTCCAGGACAGAGTAGTGTGATGGAGGACAGT